>NC_142932.1:45131523-45186523 GCF_046866305.1 Octopus bimaculoides | reverse complement strand
GAATCTTCTTCTATAGCCTTGAGTTGGTCAATACCTCATGAGTGAAAGGAGGTTGGCAATTTAATGATCACCTTCTTATCCTCCACTCTCCTCTCCCTTCATCTTTTCTCTTTATCTCACACTTGCTTATTGCCCAACTTTTCCCCCTCATTCAATTCTTCTTTTTGTCTATATATATATATATACGCATTTATACACATGCACACACACATACACATGAATGTTTGTGCATATGCACACAGCTTTGTGGTTCACCAGATCCTGTCAAACTGCTTGCATGGAAAACGGATATCAAATGATGATGATGATGTGTGTGTGTGTGTCCACTTGTCTTTACATTGTTCAGATGTCTTCACAACTTATGCAGCAGTAAAGTTTGTTTATATCCTGCATGTACAATATATTCCTCATCAGAGCAGTTCAAGTCCTCGAAAAACAAGAGAGCATCTGCTTCAAACAGATGCCCAATATACTGCTGAGGACTTTCTTTAGCCCAATTGATTTTCCTGCAGCTTTTATGATAGTCATTACATAAATATCTCTTCTCAGTTAAATTCAAAGCAGAATCATGCCATTTGACATTCTGTACAGACATGTGTCTCTTCAGATCACCAACGAAAAGAAAACAGTTATTGCATAAGGTGGGGACATGGATTCTTTCACGTGCTCAGGAAGATTTATTATTAGTTATTTATTATTAGTTTACTTTAGTTCATGCTCCCTTGACTGGCTACGAAAATCCACCTCATACAGACGAACTCAGTTACAAATTACTATTTGAAGAGATTATTGCTAAGAAGAGGTTTCCTTTCCTTTCATCTGGCAGCGATTTTATGTGTTTAACCCTTTAACATTCAGATTACTCTGTCAAATGTAATGCTTATTTATTCACATTGGTGTGAAAAAATTCTGTATTATCTTGAAACTTTGAGATTTTGATGACGTGATTGATTACACTGTGTAACATGAGTTTTGTCCTTGGGTAGCAACTGTTATTTCCTATTTGCTTACTTCTAGAAAGCATGAAAAATGGCTAATATTTCCTTCAAATTTTGCTTTTGTTACATTTATTCAAACCCCCAAAAATCCCTCTCAACATATGGCTATAATGCCCCTCACCTCATCCACAACTCCTGCTCATGATCAGAGATGTACTTTTCGTCAGCCATTAAGGGACATGCTCAAGTGATTAAGGTCAAGCAATTGATAAAGCAAATCTGTGGTATTGAGCAGAATAATTGCTATAACAATATTTCTGCTTCAGCAACTCAGTGCTGAAATGTAATGGGAAATAGGTCTGTTTGTAAACATTGATGTCAAGTTCACAAAAGCAAAATTTGAAGGGAATAGCAGTCTTCTTTTGATTTCTAGATAGAAGTAAATAGGAAATAAAAACTTACTAACCAAAGAAAAAAAAAAAAAAATTGTTACACAGTGTTATTATTGAAATGACATAGTAGGGTAGGTGTGAGAAGCTGGATATGACTGGTTTGAACATAAAACAGATAGAATATTGGGGTCACATATTGCCAGTTTAAGTTTAAAAGGGTTAACGTGATTTTCTTCAAAATGTATGGGGAAACTGGATGCTTTTCACCATGATATTATATCAACTGCAATTATTTCCAATTTCACTCATGAAAATTACATTTTTTTCCAGATTAGATTCTAGATAGTCTTTGCATCTTAACTTTGGTTTGTATGGTGCCTCACTTCCCAGAGCATATTTCTCTGTGCAGTAGATGCCTGGAGAATATTTTCATCTGTTGTATGCACCGTAACACCTGCTCTGCTCACCTCACCTTAACATCACTCTCTCATTGTCTCCAAACTATATACAAAATTTATTGAAGGCACTTTTGCTCAAGAACACTCACCGTTTAACATGTTATATATATAATATCCATGTTTCACAACAAAACCGATAAAATGCACACTTTGAAAATAGGTACTTTTGTCTTAATATTTTAATATAACATGTAAGGGGGTGAGCTGGCAGAATCATTAGAATGCTGGGTAAAATACTTAGCTGTATTTCATCAGTGTTTACATTCCGAGTTCAAATTCTCTTGAGGTTGACTTTGCCTTTCATCCTTTAGGGTCAGTAAATTAAGTAGCAGTTGAGTACTGGGGGTTGGTGTCATTGGCTTACTCTCTATCCCAAAATTGCTGGCCTTGTGCCAAAATGTGAAATTAATATTATTATATAATGTTAGACAGTAGTAAAGTTTGCAATTTTTCCCAAAGATACCTATGTCTTCTGTATTCTGTTTTTTGATTTTGTCACCATGGGTCTGCATTTTTGCTTAACAAGCTACCAGCATATTTGAAGGAAGATACATTTTTCTGTTTTAACATTCATCGCTGGTTTAGAGTATCTGAAGCTCTCCAGCACAAGACTAATTAAAGAGTGAGAGTTTTAACAAGGTTTATTGTGAGGCCTACTAGCATGCTGTCATATGCATGTATATTTACTTATGCAATAATCACCATCACCATCACCATCATCATCATCATCATCATCATCATCATGTATAAGTGATGTCTATTTTTCCTTGTTGATTTGAATTATATGTCAGTCTGTCTTACAATATATTGCTGTTTGTCATAATCTTTTGTTATTGTTTTTGCTAAGCTCAACATTCTCATATCTTGCCTTATCACTTCTTTACATGTCTTCTGCAGTCTTCTTTTGCCACAGGTACTCTCATCTCCTTCACCTGGCATTCACTGTCCATTTCTATTAAATGTCTACCATTGTATGCCTTTATATACATATGTATTGCTTTTGCAACTCACTTGTACTCTGCTTTTCATTCTCTTCCCACACTCTCTGTCTCTCCACATATACTAACTTACATACATATCATACACACACACACACACAAACACACACATAATACATACATACACATACATATTATATAAATGTAGATCTGTATACACATCTATGCACGTGCATATACATATGTGTGTGTATATAGATAGATAGATAGATAGATAGATAGATAGATAGATAGATAGATAGATAGATGCACAGACGTGACTGTGTGGTTAAGAAGTTTGCTTTCCAACCAACCACTTAGTTTTTGCATTTGGTCTTACTGTGCAGCATTTTGGACAAGTGAATTTTACTGCAGTCCTGGGTCAACCAAAAGCTTATGAGTGAATTTGGCAGTCAAAACTGATAGAATCCCATTTCATATATATATGTTTATATACAAAATATACACACATACATATATGTGTGCGTGTGTGTGTGTCTAGAACACAAGGCACTGATCATTCCAGGAAGACCTCAAATGGATGATGACCAGTTGGACAGGAGCAAAAAGAATTGTATCAGATTGACCCATGCTGGTGGAAGCTTGCTACCTTATGCATCTCACCTATGTTTAAGTATAGACAATGCCATTATGATATACAGAGGCCTCAGTCGGAATTGAGCATAAAGGGACTACAAGGATAGAACATAAACTATTGTAGACATATCTGTCAATGAGTACTTTGTGTGCATGTGTGAGAGAAAGAGAGAGAGAGAGTGTGTGTGTCTGGCTTTATTGGAGAAGAAATGCAGTACCTATCACTTTTGTCAGACTGAGGTAGGTTAGAAGAAGGAAGTCACTGTTAGACCAATGAACTGATGTAAATGTTTGCCTCTAAGGGCCAGGTGTTGGCTATGGGCTACAGGGCAACTACATAAGTCTGTTGCCCTAATCAAAAACACTCCCTCCAACAGACTTTCATATTGGTTCCACCGATCAAATTTTATTCAAAAATGCTTCAGTTAAACTGAGTCTATGGTGGAAGATATTTGGCCAAGGAGCCTAGCAGCAGTACCCAAAGTAATGTAGTTACAATGCAAAGTATGTTAACCACACAGCCATGCCTGCATCCATAAAGGTTGAATGAGGATGACACCTTAAAAATATCAGGTCAGCATCAAGTCAAACTGTGTATTATGATTAGATAAATTTGCTTTCAATGTAATTGTATATATATTGTATATATACAATAGCAACAAAACCAAATGTAATTTAATTGAATCAGTATCAAAGCAATAATAAAAGATGAATATAGAAATTGGAAAACTGAAGGAACCTATATCTTCTTTGCTGTAATTACAGCATTTCATGCACAGCTTTCATATTTCCATCAATATTTATTTTATTCCATATTTATTTTGAGTGTCTTTTTGAATTCTTAGAAAATGGAAACAATTGGACAAAATTTAAAGTGGATCTTCATCTAGAATTCAGCCCCAGTTAACAAAACTTTCCTGAGAGTAATCTATTCATATATAATGGTAACTGGGTAGATGGCTGGATGGTTAGATGAATGTATGAATGAATGAATGAATAGTTGAAATAAATAGATAAATTGAATGGGGGATAGATATGTTGATAGACGACACATGGAAGTAAAGATTGATAATACTGTATGTAAATATGGATGAATAATGGACAGACATAAATTGTATAAGTGTGTACATATGTATATGTGAAGGTATATTGATACACATACATACATACATATACGCACACACACATATGCATATATATAGAGAGGGATTCAAAAGTCTCTTTTTCACTAATATAAACTGACTAACAACCTAGATTATGTGAGGTCAGTTGAACTTCTAATGTACATCTCATCCCACTTTTTCTTTATCTCTCCCTCTCACATCTCTTCTCTTCATCACATCCTCCATCCACCTTTACATCATATTCACTAAACCCACCACAGTCCCCAGTCCATTGACTTCCTTTACTCAAGGATTCCAGAATCCTTGAGTGAGAATCCTTGAGTGCTGGAGGTCTTCCACACCTTGCCATTCATAATGTCAGCTGCCTTGTCCCACTCAGGCTGTTCAACAAGGTACATTCAGACCAAAAAGCAGGGTTAGAATTATATTGTATTGTATTAGAACAATTTAACAGATAGTGCCTATATTGTCAATTTTCTGTTATTCTAACATTTGCTACAACCAATAATAGATCACATACATTTTTCTCTTTTCAACTGCTATCTAGTCAAAATCATTTCGTTTTGCAACCATAATACACTATGAAGTATACAATGAGTTTATAAGTCAAAACTGTGTTAACGGTGATGTAATTTCATTTTTAAAGTTATTTCCATAGATTTTTCTGTGGAGGTGACACCAACTTTTCACAAACACATTACTTAGATACTCACTAGGTTTGGCAGTGAGTATTTAATATAAGGAACTGATGAAAGAAGAAGAATCTTTCAAATAGGTATATACACCCATTATCTATATTTTCTATCGTCATTCGCATTGTTTACATACAAGTATTTGTTTACAAAACATTATAACTTAGTGTGCTAGCTCTCAATTCTATAGAAGATCACAAAAATAATTTAACTCTATTTCACAAAAGTATTTAATACTAGCAGAAATACCCGGCTTTGCCCGGGTTAAAGAGAATAATGAAATCTAAAAACGCCGTCTAGACTACGCAACCCTCAACTGTTAGTAGCTACGATACCATATTTCTACATTAATAACTCTCCAATCCATGCCAGCATGGAACATAGACATTAAGTGGAATGCCAGTCTCTCATCTAGGAGGGCCTTGAAATCAATGTTACCAACTGGGGACTATGTGTGTTGCAGTAATAATAAAAAGACCCAAAAGAGGTCTACAACGAAATAATTTTACTCAACACTTTGCAAGTGAATCAGTGGAGGCAAAGATGCGTCTCATTTACTTGACAATTTATGCACCACATTGCAGAAATCACGATGTAAGTATATCTGAAAGGGTAGTCTTACACTGTTGTACCGTTGAATTACAAATAATGCTCATCTGTTATGTTCAGGTTAAAATTTCATCAACATCAAAAATATATGAACTTTCATGGGAGTTATGGCCGTTATACATAGAATATAATTTCCAAATTTCATAAAGATCCGTTCAGTACTTTTGACGTAGTTTTGGATAAGAAAACAAATTACTAATGTGTGTGTTTGTGTGCATGTGTTTGTGTGTGATGGGTGTATATATGTATAGATATCTGTATGCATGTATATATATATGTATATATGTGTACATATTACATGTACATCTATATATACATCTACACATATGTATACATATACATGTATGCATATAGATCTATATCTATATATATATATCTATACATATACGTGTACATATACATGTATATGTATACATATACATCTCTTTCTCTCTCTTTCTCTCTTACTCTCTTTCTCTCTCTCTGAAAGTATCTGTCATTACAGTATCGAAATGTGATTGTTTCAGTTAGTGGAATAACGTGTACATATACATCTATATGTATACATATACATCTCTCTCTCTCTCTTTCTCTCTTTCTCTCTTTCTCTCTCTCTCTCTGAAAGTATCTGTCATTACAGTATCGAAATGTGATTGTTTCAGTTAGTAGAATAGTTTCATTTTTAAAGTGAAAGTATTTGACGAGTGTTTTTGTTTCACTTTTGACACCTAATACTTAAATAGTGGAGGAGATATTATGTTGCCCTGGGCTCGAACTCTGCAAGAAGTTAAAATTTTTTTGACTAAAACACAACTGGAACCCTAAGTAAGGCATGTGTAAAATTTGAATGAAATTGGTTGCGTAGTTCTCGAGTTTTAGGGATTCACACAGACAGACAGACAGACAGACAGACAGATAGACAGACAGACAGACAGACACACATTCTCATTTTTATATATATAGATATACGATTAGAATGTACATATTTGATCCTGTAACTGATGACATGGATATGCTATTATTTGTGTGTGTATGTGTGTGTGTGTGAGACTGTGTGTATACATACATATATATATATATTTATATATATATATATATATATGTATATATACAAATAGAGAGAGAGAGAGAGAGAGAGAGAGAGAGAGAGGTGGGGAGTGAGGTGCAGGCTTGGATATATGGTTATGAAGGTTGTTTCCTAGCCATATGATTTTGGGTTCAGACCCATTCTGTGGCACCTTGGGCCAACCAAAACCTTGTGGGTGGATTTTGTAGGCAGAACCTGGAAGAATTCTGTTTTGTGTGTATGTATGTATGTGTGTGTGTGTGTGTAGTCATAAATGGCACAGAAATATCATGACAAACTTTTATTTAACAATAAGAAAAAATCCTAATATCATGACAAATTGTTTCGTAACTCAAAAACGTGCAAATAATTCATATTATCATATTTAAAATAAATAAATTACTTACATGTCTGCATTAATGCAGAATGCAAAACATTTGTTTAAAATATATTTGTCTTCATGTGTGTGTGTGCGTGTGTGTGTGTACCCTTGTCTTGACATGTGATGGCTGTCAAAGAGCATTACTGTCAAACAAGTGATGTTGTTTGTTTCCAGTATTTTTGTTAAAAAGACATGTCTAGTCTTATAGAAACATTACCTTGGATGAAAAGAGGTGAAGGTTGGTGACAGGAAGGGTGGGCCCAGCCCTAGAAAATGTGATGTAATGAATTCTTTTTGACCATGTTAGCATGAAACAACACATTGAAGTGATGATGAGGATATGTGTGTAAATATATATATATATATATATATATATATATATATATATATATAGAGAGAGAGAGAGAGAGAGAGATAGAGGCATATACACACATATATACAATATTAGCTTATCACTTTGTGATGTGTGCGTGTATGCATGTGAGATGCATGGTTTAGAAGTTAGGTTGTTACATGATTGTGAGATTGTAAGATTAAGGTGGCGAGCTGGCAGAAATGTCAGCACGCCAGGCAAAATACTCAGCGGTATTTCGTCTGACATTATGTTCTGAGTTCAAATTCCGCTGAGGTCAACTTTGCCTTTCATCCTTTCAGAGTCAATAAATTAAGTACCAGTTACGCACTGGGGTCGATGTAATCGACTTAATCCCTTTGTCTGTCCTTGTTTGTCCCCTCTATGTTTAGCTCCTTGAGGGCAATAAAGAATTATGATTGTAAGATTGTGCTTTTGATTATAAAACTGGGCAGTGTGTTGTGTTCTTGAGCAAAACACTTCAGTTCAAGTTTCCCCACTCCACTCAACTGGCCAAAGTGAGTAATCCTGTGATGAAATGGCATCCCATCCACAGATATATATTTATATATACCAAAGAATATGGGAAACCAGCCTTATGAGCCCATGGTTCAGGAAGGACCATTGATTTCTTTTTGTTAAGTATTATCTGTAACTTGATACAATAAATGGTTCCCTGAAGATTTGTTGTGGTTGAGCATCTATATGCATTTGGAAATTCCATAAAACGGCTCCAAACAGCCATAATGGTGAAATGTATGCAGGAAATTTAATATAAACTTGTGCTTATCCTTATTTGTCATCTATGTGTACAGACACACACACACACAATCCTGACACATTTTTTTTCTCTCTATGAATGTTTTTGTCTCTCTCTGAATGTTTTTGTCTCTCTCTGAATGTTTTTGTCTCTCTCTGAATGTTTTTGTCTCTCTCTCCATTTGTTTTCCTATCACCCCTTTCTGCCAAAGGGCACAAGCTTGAAACATCAAAAACATTTCCCTTTTTCCCAAGTGTCAAACTAATACACCTGCTTGTTGCTCTCTTACATGTATCATATTTCTTTTGTTTTCTGGAGCACTGCCTTCAGTAAAGCAAATCGACCTTAGGACTTATTCTTTGGATGCCTAGTACTTACTCTATCGGTCTCTTTTTCCGAACCGCCAAGTTACAGGGATGGAAACACCACCATCGGTTGTCAAGCGATGTTAAGGGGAAAAACACAGACACACAAACATATACACACACATACATACATAATATGTATATACATGTATATGACGGGCTTCTTTCAGTTTCCATCTACCAAATCCACTCACAAGTCTTTGGTCGGCCCTAGGCTATAGTAGAAGACACTTGCCCAAGGTGCCACACAGTGGGAATAAACCCGGAACCATGTGGTTGGTAAGCAAGCTACTTACCACACAGCCACTCCTGCACCTATATTTATATGTATACATACACACATACCAAGACCTTGAACATGTTTTGCTCAAATTTGATTACTTGACTGGGCAGTACATTGTGTCCATCAGTAAAGTACTTCATTTCACATTACTCCAGTTTACACAACAGAAAACGAGTACCAATGTGGTGTCATTGTAACACTTCCTCCCTTCACCTGTTACATCCAAAATGTACCACAGCATCATGGCATACAAGAGCTGAGAGAATGTCTATGTTTTCTCACAACTACATAGGCTTGTAAAACAATTAGCAACAGCATGGTATATGCTACTAAGTCACACTCAAATACAAGTGACAGCTATGGGGAATTTTTTTTTTACCCAGATCTTGAACCATGTTAGAGAGAAAGCACAGGTTGATGCTCCACTAAAAGAAAAGCATTGCTGGACGCTTTATCATTCTCTGTTTCTACCTCTCTGATTTCACATAATATGCATAATGTCATCCATTTGAGTGAGAAGGTCACTTACCTTGAAAGTAGAGAGTGTTGCATCTCAAGATGGCCTTTGACCCAAAATTTACCGTCAGGATCAATCATGGACTGCTCGTTTAGTTTGTGATTGATATCATCCTGAAGATAACTTCAATACTTTACATTGTAAACTAATGGCGCCTTTGTAAATATGGTAATTGCTCCATTGATTTCTTCAAAGTTAATGGAAACGCCTTCGTACATATCACTTAGACATTCATACTACCACCCACCCATCTGCCACATACACACACACACACACGCCATCTAAAATGGGCATCAGTAGACATATGTAAAATTAATACTAGTGTATCTAACATGAAAGTATGTAGGAGCATTTATTTACATGTGTGTGTGTGTGTCTGTGTATGTATGTCTCTGAGTGTGTATGCGTGTGTGTGTGTGTGTGTGTGTGTGTGTGTGTATATATAATCCATCTATGCCTGGTACATAACAAGAAATACATGTGTTGTACCATCCTACTTATATACAATTTTATATATATATATATATATATATATATATATATATATATATATATATACATATATGCACACACACATAAGGCACAGGTGTGACTTTATAGTTGAGAAGTTTGCTTTGCTACCATGTTGTCACAGGTTCTGTCCTATTGCACAGAACCTTAGGCAAGAAAGAATGTTTTACTGCTTATCTTAACCAATGCCTTTTGAGTGAATTTGATAGAAGCTAGAAATACTTACCATATATATATTCTCTTTTACTTGTTTCAGTCATTTGACTGTGGCCATGCTGGGGCACCGCCTTTAGTCGAGTAAATCGACCCCAGGACTTATTCTTTGGATGCCTAGTACTTATTCTATCAGTTTCTTTTGCCGAACCACTAAGTGACGGGGACGTAAACACACCACCATCGGTTGTCAAGCGATGTTGGGGGGACAAACACAGACATACATACATATATATATACACATATTCGACAGGCTTCTTTCAGTTTCCGTCTACCAAATCCACTCACAAGGCTTTGGTCGGCCTGAGGCTATAGTAAAAGACACTTGCCCAAGGTGCCATGCAGTGGGAATGAACCCGGAAGCATGTGGTTGGTAAGCAAGCTACTTACCACACAGCCGCTCCTGCACCTATATGTATATAAATGTATGTATATATATATATATATGTATGTATATATATATATATATATATATATATATATATATATATATATATATATATATATGTGTGTGTGTGTGTATATATTTGTGTTTGTGTTTGTCCCCCCAACATCACTTGACAACAGATGCTGGTGTATTTACGTCTCCGTAACTTAGCGGTTCGGCTAAAGAGACCGATAGAATAAGTACTAGGCTTACAAAGAATAAGTCCTGGGGTCGATTAGCTCAACTAAAAGGCGGTGCTCCAGCATGGCCACAGTCAAATGACTGAAACAAGTAAAAGAGTAAAAGAGAGTAAAAAAGTATATATATATATTATATATATATATATATATATATATATATATATATATATATATTCTTTTGTGAAGGCACATGGCTCAGTGGTTAGAGCATCGAACTTAAATACCATGAAGTTGTGAGTTCAAATCCCAGACTGGGCTATGTGTTGTATTCTTGAGCAAGACACTTTATTTCACATTGCTCCAGTTTACTCAGCTGTAGAAATGAGTTGCGATATCACTGGTGCCAGGCTGTATCAGCCTTTGCCTTTCTCTTGGATAACATTGGTGGTGTGGAGAGGGGAGGTCACAGCATGGTCACAGTCAAATGACTGAAACAAATAAATGATAAAAAAAAAATTAAGATAAAAGATACATTAGACATAAGAGCTAATGAGTGATTTCTTTGATCCCATGATTCTTTTGATAAATGAAGTGATGTCAAAAAGTTCCTGGACATTTCAAATTATCCACAGATTATGTCCTATCATTTTAATTCACTACATATAGGTCTCAGTGTATGAATTAAGGTTAAATATTTATTTAAAAACTGAAAAAATAAAAAGAGGTGACAATGACTTTGAGGTAATTTTTTTGACTACCCCAATCCTCCACATACACTATATGTCATGTTATAATTATAATGACCTCATTATATACATTGCGCAGGTGCTCTACAACTCATCATCACCACCACCATCATCATCATCAATATTTTTGCTGAGTGTCAGCGTCGCCTTCCTGGCACTTGTGCCGGTGGCACGTGAAAAGTCATTCAAGTGAGATCGTTGCCAGTGCCGCTGGACTGGCTCCTGTGCAGGTGGCATGTAAAATACACCCCTTTGAACGTGGCCGTTGCCAGTACCGCCTGACTGGCCGTTGTGCCGGTGGCACGTAAAAGCACCCACTACACTCTCAGAGTGGTTGGCATTAGGAAGGGCATCCAGCTGTAGAAACATTGCCAAATCAGATTGGAGCCTGGTGTGGCCATCTGGTTCACCAGTCCTCAGTCAAATCGTCCAACCCATGCTAGCATAGAAAGCGGACGTTAAGCGATGATGATGATGATATGTATATATATGTGTGTGTGTGTGTGTATATTACACAAAAAGGGTGGACTGGGACCTCAAATTTCATCTGAAGCAGCTTACAACTTTATCTATTGAATGTTTGCGGTTTATAACATTATAATTTAACATTCTTAGCATTGACACTTATATATATATATATATATATATATATATATATACACAAATTTAGGGAATGGAGCAGATACTCCATTCCCTAAATCTGCTCCATTCCTGAAATTTGGGGCTTTTTTCACATACAGAGCAAACTCAATTGCTAAATGTAAACAATAAAATAACTTTTTCAGCTTATTGAACCTTGATATGGGAAAAATTTACAGCATTCGATGCCAATAAACTACTATTGTTCATGAAAGCTGTTTTTTTATACCTTCTGCAGATTGCTTGAAGCTTACTAACTTCCTACACCTTGATCCCTGGATTTTCCCTTTACATACATACAAACATATATATGTGTGTGTATACATATATATATATATATATATATATATATATATATATACACACACACACACACACACACACACACATATATGGGGGAGAGGCGTATACATTTACAACATATATATAGTGTATACAATCCTCTATCTATCAATATATATATACACACACACAATATATATATATGTGTGTGTGTGTGTGTGTGTGTATATAATCCTGTATATATGCATATCTATAATCCCGTCACATCACCTTGCCATTCACTGGGATTATGATTGGAGAAGAAGTGGTTATTGATTTACCAGTGATAATTGGTTACGACATGTCATAATTGTTGCAAGTGGCAAGATATGCTTTAACTGCTTTTTGTCTTGTTACACTTAACTTTGACAGCTTTCATATGTTATTTCAAAATGAATATTCTATTCCATAGGTAGGTAGTTGGGGGTTGAGTGAGTAAGAAGGGCAATGAGGGTACCAGAGAAAGAAGAAGAGTGAAAGAGAGAGAGGGAGACAAAGAGAGTGTGGCAGAAAGGTTGATGGGAGTAAAGGTGGGAGTGAAAAATAACTTTATATTGATATTTTGTAAAAAGGAACATGGATCATAGATAGGAAATAGGCTGGGGGTATGGAGAGAAGAATGAGATAACAAAAGAGTGACAAAGTGAGAGGTGAAGATAGAGTAGAACAAGTGAGGGAAAGTAAGAAAGATAGTTTTCTAGTGGTATTTTGAATTGGGGAACCTGGTCTGTTGATAGATAGATGAACTAGGAGAGGGGAAATGAATAAGAGAGAGAGAGAGAGGGTGAGAGAAGTTTCTTATATTGTGAAATGAAGAACCTGATCATAAATGAGTAAGAGATAGGGCATTAATGGGTGTGAGAGTGTTGGGAAGAGAAAGAAAGAGGGCGAGAGAGAGAGAGAGAGAGATGGTGATGGAGGCTGAGAGGAGATTGAGAAAAGATGCTAGTTAGAGTAGTGTGAGGAAGGGGTATTGGAGTGGTATCTTGACAAGGAGGAGGAAACAACTGAGAGATGTAACAGGGTTTGATATGGTTTGTCTGGTGGAAAATGAGGGAAAGTTGTGGTGGTGGTCGTCATCGTTTTTGTCATTGCTGTCATGGTGGAGGGTAAGGCTTTTAAGAATAAAGGTGAACTGGAAACAGGGTATTTTGAATATGAAATGGAGCATGTATTATAAATGTTTCTATGTGTGTACGTACAATTAGCATAGTGGTGAGTTGATGTTGATGTTGTGATAAATATATGTGCATTTGTATGTATATGCATAATAGGGTGTATCAAAAAGCCATCCACGGAAGCAAAGTTGCTTAACTGATGAAGTATCAGACTATTATATGAGTGATTCACATCATATGACTGGTATACTAGTTGTTGGTTTTATGACATAAGATAGGTTACTGAATTCAAATCCTATCACATAATAGCAGGTCACTGATTTCATACCACACTGTCTTAGGTCATTGAGCTCAAATTATATGATACAATGTTGAGTTCATATGATGTAGGTCACTGAGTACAGATCATAATCATATGATAGGTCATTGTGTTCATGTTATATTGTATGGTAGGTCATTGAGTTCATATTATATCATATGATAGGTCATCAAGTCCATATTATATCGTTGAATTTGCATCAATAAAGATCACTGAGTTCATAAAATACCATATGGTAGGTCATTGGGTGCATATAACACCATACTATTAGAGGTCATTGCACACATATGTTACATCAGAGTCTAAGGTGATAAAAGCTGTGATGAGGTGTCAAAATGGCTCTTCAAAGTAGGTGGGTGAGGGTGGGGCAGGGGTGCCAGGGAGTGAGTGTATGAAATGGGGAATGTCACTGATACTCAGAGTATGAGATATAACATTAGCAATTGTCTTGAACAGCAACGCACATATACATACACTTGAACACATCATCATCATCATCATCATCATCATCATCATCATCATCATCATCATCATCATCATCATCATCATCATCATCATCATCATTTAACAGCCAGACTCCATACTGGCATAAAGGCGGTGAGCTGGCTGAAACGTTAGCACACTGGGTGAAATGCTTCGCAGTATTTTGTCTGCCTTTACGTTCTGAGTTCAAATTCCACCAAGGTCGACTTTGCCTTTCATGATTTTGGAGTCGATAAATGACATACCAGTTGCATACTGGGGTCGATCTAATCGACTGCACCCCCTTCCCCAAAATTTTGGGCCCTGTGCCTAGAGTAGAAAAGATTCCATACTGGCATGTTGTATATGTATATACACACACATGTATATATATATATATATATATATATATATATATACCGGAGTAAGCACATGAAATGTGCAACAAGGTGGAAAAAAGAGTACTCAAATACCAGAGGTAGAGTAATATGCTTTATTTAAAAGCAGCAGAAATATAACAAAAAAACCGTTACTCTGAGTTTCACATTCCCGTTCATCGGACAGTTTTGTTAGAAATGGAGGAAGGATAACGATGCAATCGAAAGTAATATAAAATTTAAAATTTAAAACACATGGATTCGTCTGATTGGTTGTTTCAAATAAGGGCCATGGATTGGTCGTTTCAATTAACGGTCAATGATGTGTAATTCACAGACCAAATAAATTTAATAGATTCACCCTATTAAAAAATATCGAAGAAAACCTTAAATAGAAAAATGGGCTCCAAATACATATTATAGATAATTAATATTATATATATATATATATAATTAATATTATATATATATATATATATATATTATTATGAACGCCTGCACGCGAAGCACCTCCTTAAACACCGAAGAGGGGACTCGCGCACGCGCGAACGTTCATACGCTCAGTGAGCTAGCAAAATTCGTCTGTCGGTACAATCCTGACCGATAATAAAGCCCCGGCTGGAGCACGTAATGAAGAACAACACAGGCAAATAGGACGGGGAGGAAGAAACAACACGAAGACCATGCGTTGGGTAACCTTTTCTTTTTACATACATAACATCACAGAATACATTTAAAACATTAGAATAGAGCATTACATAATAACAATTCCAATACATGGCATGACAGTTCAATAACGTTGACAAAGTTTCCAAACAATTATAAGCTTTTCAATCATTTTTACATCGCAAAGTTCGTGTCTCAAGTTTCATTTGACAACAAAGTTCTTCTGCTTCTTTCTCTTGTATTTCTTTTCTTTTCCTTTCTTTTAGAAGCATTTAACAACACAGTTAACAACTCAGAGTTCTTTTTCTCTAAAATAATATAAAAGCACATTTACCTCAACGAAGTTTGTTTCCTTCAGGTCTGCTACTTCCACTGACCAGGGCAGTCTGCCACTACAATTCCGTCTCTCTCTGTCCCTCTCTATACATTTCTCCTGACCATAGCTTTATCCGTCAGACTTATAATCCTTCATCTTCATTTCTCTGTCCCTCTCTCTCTGGGACTCTATGCGTTTCTGCTGACCAAGGCTTTCTGTCTGTCAGACTTATTCTTCTCACTCGACTGGCCCCATCTCAACGGGCAAACTGCTGTCTCCCAACCACTCCGGCTGGCTGCTACAACCCAACTGCCTCGGCTAGCTGCTATCGCTCGACTGCCTCTGCTGGCTTCCAGAACTCCACTGGCCAAATTCTCTGCTAATTCCTTGGCCGCCAATTTCTGTCCTCCTATTCATCCCAAATACCATAGCTCATTGTGCTACTTTACCCCCTGCCAAGATGGGTCGGTCGGTACACTCCTATCCTGCCGTTTTTTAACTTTCGCTGACCGGAAAGGGGCAGCTACGCTAAAAATAGCTGTGGTTGCCGACAAGACAAAGGAAATACCATTCTCCCCAACTGACCAGAGTACGGGTTCAAAACCCAGCCCGGGAGATAGGGATATAATGCCAACTGTATTTTCGGTCGTCGCATCAATATATATGTAAAGTGGTTGGCATTTGGAAGGGCATCCAGCTGTAAAAACCATACCAGAACTAACCTCGCCTATGCTTGTGCTGAGTCCACTCTGTGGAATGGTTGATGTTAAGAAGGGCATCTAGCTGTAAAAACTCAGTCAAAACAGACAAAGTAGCCTAGGGCAGTTTTCTACCTGGCCAGCTCCTGTCAGCTGTCCTATCCATGCATACATTGAAGACAGATATTAAATGATGATGATGATGATGTATATATATATATATTTTATATATATATGTATATGTATCTTATATATATACCTGGCATAGTCATGACTGTATGAGGCCTACCTTGCCTGTATGTGGCTCCAGATTTGGTTTTGTAGTGTAACACCTAGGGCAAGAGTCTTCTACTACTAGTTGACCATTACCTTGCAAGTGAAATTTGGTTGACAGAGACTATATAGAAGCCAGTATTGCATATGTGTGTGCATGTGTGCGTACATGGATGTGTCTGTGTGTGTTGTGTGTATGTGTGTGTGGATATGCTATCCTTTGACTTGTTGGATCCTCTTGAACTATCCCATCCAAACCAGCATGCTAAATGATGATATAAGAAAGAAAAAAGATCAAAGGACTTAGTAGAGCCATAGGCTAATAAGACTGGTTTCCCAAATTCTGCAGTGCGCAACTTCCCTTCTTGTGGCAGGTTGCTAGTCCATTGCAGGATTACTCATTTTTGCCAGTTGAGTGGACTGGATCAATGTGAAATGAAATATTTTGTGCAAGAACAACCAAACACATCAAGAATTGAAATCAAAACCTTACAATCACGAGTGCAGTACCTTAACCACTTAGCCATATGCCTTTTGATATTTTATATATAAAAATGGAGTTAAACACAAGTGTTATTTAAAAAAGAATTTGAATAACACCTGCGTTTAACTCCATTTATTTATTTATATATATTATACAAAATATTTCATGTAAACCCGGAGTTTCTACCTTTAAAAACAAGGAATTACAACCTTTTTACTTGAGTGATTTTTTGCTACCCTGGTAACTATTTATCTATTTTTTCTGTGTTAACTGTTAACAAGGGAAAAATATACACATCTATATATACACCTTTATATATATATATATATATATATATATATATATATTTATCATCATCATCATTTCTGTTTTCCATGTGCTGGTGGGATGTAAAAAGTACCATTTGAATGTTGTTGATGCCAATTCTGCCTGACTGGCTCCCATGCTGGTAATACATAAAAAGCACCATTCGACCATGGTCAGTGCCAGTGCCACCTGACTGACCCTCATGCCAGTGGCACATAAAAAGCACCCACTACACTCTTAGAGTGGTTGGCTTTAGGAAGGGCATCCAGCTGTAGAAACCTTTCCAGATCAGATTGGAGCCTGATGCAGCCTCCTGGCTTGCCAGTCCTCAGTCAAACTGTCCGACCCATGCCAGCATGCAAAGTGGATGTTAAATGATGATGATGATGAATAAATAAATTACATCTCTGCATTAATGCACAATATAAAATATCCTTCAAAATAATGCAGAATTTAAGCTATATTTATGTTCTTTTGCGAAAACTCCTCAAACAGTAGAACACAAGTAGGCTATTGGCTACATAACAAGTTTTGGGGACCTTTCTTTCAGACAGGACCCACAATATTTGTCATCAATAGATACACCGATCCTTTCCTTGATTCAAGTTCAAATGACTCACTCTCCTAAACCGCCTTCTTCCCATTACCACCATCATTACCATCACACACACACACACACACCCTAGATAGGATCCCTCCTTTACTTTACATTTTTTCCCAACTTTCCAGAAATCAGAGGACTTCATTGGGAAACCGAAAAAATGGAAACGAAAACGAAAAATGACATGACTTGACATGGCATGATATAAAATGAAATGAGTTAAAATTAAATTAAATACACAACTTCCCCACCACCGCATCACAGTCTCCCCCTATGCCAAGCTTCCCCCATCTACCTGCTGTTATTATTTCCTTGTATCCCAACACCTATCTTAAAAAAAAAAATAACGATAAAGTTGAACCTGACATAACTTGAACCTTCAATTCTAAAGCCTGTTTCTCTGTCTGTCTGTCTGTCTCCCTCTCATACTGTCTCTCTTTTCTTACCTATCTCTCTCTTTTTCTCTCACTCTCTCTTTTTCTCATCTGCTAAGCCCTCTCTTTCCGTTCTCTCTCGCACTCTCTCACTCCATCACCACAACATTACCTTTTAGAACTAGCTAATAATTTCCTCATTCAAAATTTCTCATGACAAAGGTTTGACTAACCCATTGATGAATATAACTATTACAACAACAACAACAACAACAACAACAACAGCAACAACAACAACAACAACAACAGCAACAACAACTACTATTATTACCACAACTACTCTTAATTTTTTTTTATTATAGGTTCATTGTACTGTTATTTTTTCTTCCTCTTTTTCATGCTATTATTTATTTATATATTTATTATTGTTATTGTTTTTCCTTTTCATGTTTTATTTTCATTTTTTCCTATCATCATTGTGAGTGTGATGTGTATTCAATGTTTTGTGTTGTGTACGTGTGTGATATTGTTTAGTATTGTATCTTTCAATAAAGCTTTTATTTCATAATATGAAAAAGCAGAAAAATAAACTGTAAGCTATTTTATTAATCTATGTAAGCAAGGTGATTTTCCATTGTCCCCTTTCATTCTAATCAATAACTGTAACTTCCATATAAATACATACATATACATGATACATATATATATATATATGTGTGTGTGTATATATATATATATATACATATATATATGTGTGTGTGTGTGTGTGTGTGTGTGTGTGAGTTTGTGTATGCATGGGTTTCTGTATATGTTTGTGTTCATATTCAAATATAAATATCTATTCACACACACAGACATATATGTACACACACACACACACACACATATATACATAAATGCATTTAATTATATATACACATATACATAAATGCATTTATGTGTGTGAGTATATATATATATATGAATGTATATGACTTTTCAATAGTTTCTAGTTCACCACTAACTTCCTCATAAGCAGTATTGATAGAGAGAGAATAATTAAGAGAAGGGGGGGGGCACAGAAAGAGAGGGGGGAGAAAGAAAGAGGGAACCAGGAGAGAGGGAAATAGTATATGTACATATTTAAACTACCACTCTGATCTTACCCATACTTTCGTCCAAATACATACATACATACATACATAAACATTCAACTATAAGTGTGTACATGTGTACACACAAACACAGACACTCACATGGTCACATATATATATATACACACACAAATGAATATTCAAACTCAGACATTCTCTCTTTGTCTTACAGTCTCTGTGACATACATACATACATTCATGCATGCATACAAACAATGCATGCGTGCACACACATGCACACACACACACTCACAAACACATACAATTAAATGCCGAGACCTGTCTCACTATCTTCGTATACATTATCTCTCAAACACAGACACATTTCTGTTCAATCATATATATTTATTTTTGTTGAGTGAAAATAATGTATATATATATATATATATATACACACACACACATACATAAATATATATATATATGTGTGTGTATTTATATATACATGTGTATATATATGTGTATATATATATGTATTATGTATATATGTATTTATACATATATTTGTGTATATATGAATGTATGTATATGTGTGTATGTATGTGTATATATATATATGTATATATATAATATATATATATTTATAAGTATATATATGTATATATATATATGTATATATATATATGTATACATATATATATGTATGTGTGTGTATGTATTTATATATTCATACATATATACATGTGTGTGTATATATATATATATGTATATATATATGTATGTATACATATATATATATATATGTATATATATATATATATATATATATATACACACGTGTGTGTATATATATATATATATATATATATTATATATATATATACACACACACATATATGTATACATACATTGTATGTGTGTATATATATGTATACATTCATACACACAAATATACACGCACATATTATACAATCTTCATTTATGGTCTCTGTATAATGACCATGGTATAATAATGTGCTGTGTTAAACTTTTGAGGATGTGGAGGGTGTTGGTGCTGTAATGGCAGTGATGACAATGACAGTAAAGATGACATTGATGATGATGAAGGTAATGGTGATGATGATGATCATTACATTAATGATTATGACTAGTACAGTTAAAGGTAGGCAAGGGGTGGAATCAAATAGGAACAATGGAGGAATGACAATTCAACGAAACATAGAGGAATGGTTTGAGTCTTTTGAGTCTTTCATACATTTTTATTTGAAGTATAAAAAACATTATATATATGTGTGTATATATATATATATATATATATATATATATATATATATATATATATATATATATATATATGAGATTTTTTTCTGCTATATGTATACATATATATTAGGAAAAAAATCTTTCTCCCTCTTCTAAATTGAGGAACTCTGTCTGCTGTGACTCATTTTTACTAATTGTGATATTCTAAACAAAATAGATGACCATCGCAAGCACCATACCACTGCTACTGTTAAACATCTCTACAAACCCTACCACTACCATCATAACCACCTTCACTTATATAATCATCATAAAAAGAAATATGATAAAAACAGCAAAGTTAATGAAATCAACCATCAGAGAATGCAGACTGGAGGGATGAAAGGGCGGACAGGGTCACACTAGAAACTCAATTAAAATTTATATATATATATATATATATATATATATATATACATATATATATACATATATATATATATATATGTACACATATATATATGTATATATACATATATATGTACATATATATATATATATATATATATATATATATATATATATATATATATATATATATATATACATACGCACACGTACATACACACATATGTATCTTTCTATCCACACATATATACACCCACATATCTATCTACCATCTATCTGTTCATCTATCTATCTCTCTCTCTCTCTCTCTCTCTCTCTATATATATATATATATATATATATATATATATATATATATATGTATATATATATATATGTATATATATATATATGTATATATATATATATGTATATATATATATATGTATATATATATATATGTATATATATATATATATATATATATATATATATATATATATATATATATATATATATATATATGTATATATATATATATGTATATATATAGCGAGGGTTAGGGTTAGGGTTTATAGCTCAGTGGTAAGGATGTTGTACTCATGATTGTGATATTGTGGTTTCAATTCCTGGATAGAGCGGTGAGTTGTGTTCTTGAGCAAAACACTTCATTTCATGTTACTCTGTGATCAATTCAACATATGACTTGTGGCACAGTTGTGTAGTTATAGAGCCAATGTCAATTTAATGGAGAGAGTGGGCTTGTGTGAACATAACCATTTAATCACTATAAACAAATTATCTGTTCAGCAAGAAATTGTGGAACCTTCATCCATTGTCTAATGATAGGAGAGTCCAAACTATATTATGAACACAGACACACGTATACACATACACATCCTCTATCTCTTACCGGTTTCAGTCATTTGACTGTGGTCACACTTAGGAACTGCCTTAGTCGAACAAATTGACCCCAGAGCTTATTTTTTTAATTCAAGTACTTATTGTATTAGTCTCTCTTGCTGAATCATTAAATTATAGGGATGTAAACACAGCAACACCACTTGTCAAGTGGTGACAGGGGCCACATTCACAAAGACATACACATATGACAGGCTTCTTTTATTTTCCATCTACCAAATCCACTCACAAGGCTTTGGTCAGCCCGAGGCTATAGTTGAAGACATTTGCCCAAGGTGTCATGCACTGAGAGTGAACCTGGAACCATGTGATGGGGAAGCAAGCTTCCTACCACAAGCCAAGAGCTGTTACCACACTGTAGATTGTTATGCTGTGGCCTCTTGATTTTCTAAGAGTATTAACAATATCTCCTTTAAACTACACCCTTACCATTTAAAGTTAGTTAAAGTTAAAGACATATCACATTGGATGATTTAATCAGCAGTAAACTGTGCTTGACAAACAGACAAGATGGTCATCAATAGAACTTATTTACTCTTGTGCATACTAGATCAGAGCTGAATTGAGAACTAAGTCAATGATGCACAACAGTTTGTTATTTTTTTCTTTTATGTAATCTGGGACTAAATAAAACCCCAAATCATTTTTCACACAAAAACTTAATATAAAATTTTATCTAAAGTTCTATTAACATCAACCATATTTGAAAGCTTCCAACGTTAGAATTAAGTCGAAAATTAATGGAATAGTGTGATTGTTAAAAACTTTTGATCAATATGCATACATTTTCCTTAAATGTACACATGCCACATGGTTCACCATGTGCAACACAGGGATATGTATCAGTTTAATATATGTGCATGTGTGTGTATGTATATTTATGTGTGTGTATGTATATATATATATATATATATATATATATGTATATAAAACAAATAATAAATGAGTATATGTACAAGTATGTGCATACCTACATCTACCTGTATATATAGGTGCATATCTGGGTACAGGACGGGCAAACAAAACGTAGACAAAAAAAAATAATAATAACAAGAGTACAGAAAACACACAGGCCACATAGAGAACATTTTCCTTCATTAGCTGCCACCATTCTAACACAGGCGTTTCGAAGAGTTAGGGCAGGACGCATCATTAAAATGGCTCTTCCCACGGACCACAAATAAAATTTGCATCTACAAATTAAATTTGTACCATGGAGGAATGTAGTGGCGGACAGAAAA
This sequence comes from Octopus bimaculoides, assembly GCF_046866305.1. Lineage (NCBI taxonomy): Eukaryota > Metazoa > Mollusca > Cephalopoda > Octopoda > Octopodidae > Octopus > Octopus bimaculoides. The sequence goes on along the minus strand of NC_142932.1, from coordinate 45,163,178 downwards.
CAAGACAGGAAAACAAACGGAAAAGGCTATATGGCCAAACGTGAAAAATTGTGTATATTGAACGCTGTGAAGCAACGAACTGGATATATATATATATGTATGTTTGTGTGTGTATATATATATATATATATATTGTATTTGGTTCTAAGTTATCAATCTAAAATACCATAAATTAATTTTTAACACCTTTGTAACTATTGGGCCACCCTGTATTCACACACACACACACACACACACACACACACACACACACACACACATATATGAAAAATAAGGATAAACACAAGTTTATATTACACAACTCAGCAGGCATTTTGTTGTTAGGATGCTTTTACCTGATTCGAAGGGGTTTTGATATGCTGAATCCTAACATGGAATCCATTTTTTATCATCATGTCTAGATTTCTTGATCCGTAAACCTTCCCCCAACAATGTTTGCAATTTTCCACATATTTCAGAAAATTGTATTGTTTACACGGGAAATTTAGTACAACTGTTCATTACAACTTATATATTTTATTAGAAGTCAGGGAAAAGCATTGGGGAGAAAGTTTCCATCAGGACAAAATCAATGGAACAAAAGTATCAAGGCAGATGGGATTTGTATATGATGGCAGGCTGTGACTGTCCTGTTGTTAGTGGTTTCAGACAGAGTGTATCTAACTTTTATTTTGCGTCTTTTTTAATTTTCTGTGAGACATGTAGGATAGGTGTAGGTATGGCTAAAGGTGCAGGTATGACCATAATGTTCCAAAGTTCCCTCTGTAATCACATGGTTTCGAATTTGGTAACACATGAGAAGGCTTGGTTACAACGGTGGAGGTCACACCCAAGATGTTGCACATAGAAAGTGAATCAGGAATCACACAGTTGTGAAGGAAACCACTTAACTACACAGTCGTGGTTGTGGCTGAGATGAACTCAGCCATGTCTGCACTCATATTTCATGCAAAACTATCTTGACCAAGAATATGTGTTTGCTGTGTTGTTTACTTCAAGTTTCTTCCATTTCCATTTTTTAATGTTCTTTCATTCCTTCTCATATTTTAGAAAATCTTGGCAGGCATCTTACAGGTATTTCCATCAAGTTTGCTAGTTGGTGTTACCAGCTCATTTGTAAGTTTTATGCCTGGGTCATACCAAGTGTATTGCAAATCCACTATCTTCTTAGATATTTTAGATGTTCTTCTTGTGGTTCTTGTTGTATAGTGCCAGTCTTCTCAGAGGTTAACCATTCATCAGTATCCCATCTTTTTCTCAGACATTGTATATCTAACACTATATCTATGCATGTATGTATCATTTATCAGACTGCAGCCATGATGGGCACCACCCTGAGGAATTTTTGTCAAATGAATTGACACCAGTACATATTTTTTTAAACCCTGGTATTTACTCTATTGGTCTCTTTAACCAGATTACTAAGTTACAGGGGACATAAACACACCAACACCGGTTGTCAAGTGGTGATTGTGGTAGACAACAAACACATACAAAGATGCACACATACACATGCATATATTTGACAGGCTTCTTTCAGTTTCTTTTTTTTTTACTGCCCACAAGGGGCTACACACAGAGGGGTCAAACAAGGACAGACAAACAGATTAAGTCGATTATATCGACCCCAGTGCGTAACTGGTACTTATTTAATCGACCCTGAAAGGATGAAAGGCAAAGTTGACCTCGGCGGGATTTGAACTCAGAGCGTAGCGGCAGACGAAATACCGCTATGCATTTCACCCGGCGTGCTAACGCTTCTGCCAGCTGACCGCCTTAGGCTTCTTTCAGTCTCTGACAACCAGATTCTCTCACAAAGCTTTGATTAGCCCAGTGCTATAGTAGAAGACACTTGATGAAGGTGCCATGCAGTGGTGCTGAACCCAGAAATGTGTATTAAGGAAGCATAAATCTCACCACACAGCCATGCCTGCACTTACAATATGTATTTATACAAAAGACAAATTGTCACAGTTGAACTCATTTGATCATAAGCCTGCTCAATGATGCCTGGCATGGTTGGGTTAGGGTTAGGGCAAACAACTCCTACTTTATATTTTCTTTTCTTTGTATTTTCAGTTTCCTTTGAACAAACCAACATTAAAAAAATTGTTTTTTCTTTATTTTCTTTCTACAGCATCACATTGATACTAATTACCGATGACTATTCCATCTCTGATTGCCATATTGGAAACTTTCTCAGAATTATCTTCAATGTAGTTGTTTTTTTCTGTGGTCAAGAAGATGTTGCTAATATTAAGAATCCAGAAAGATTCAAGAATGAAATTAAAGTAAGTCAATGTTTTATTCCTACTATTTGTTGTTATTGCTTACTCTGTGAAAGCACATGACTTTGTGGTTTGGGTATTCAGCTCATGACCATCAGGTTGTGAGTTCAAGTCCCAACAAAGTGTTGTGTCCTTGTGCAAAACACTTTATTTCACTTTGCTCCAGTCCACTCAGCTGGCAAAAATGAGTTGTACCTGTAATTCAAAGGGTCAGCCTTGTCACATTTTGTGCCATGCTGAATCTCCCTGAGAACTACATGAAGAGTATGAGTGTCTATGGAGTACTCAGCCACTTACATGTAAATTTCAGGAGCAAACTGTTCTGCTGATCGAATCAACTGCAACACACATCATTGTAAACAACAGAGTGCTGGGCCATTGTTTACTTTTCATATCAAATACTTCTTCTCACCTGTTTTGCTTGAAAAATGAATACTTCCTACATTTTCTATTTTGATTTCCTGACAGGTTTTATATACAAAATAAAAACAAGAAAAAAAAAGAAAGAAAGAAAAAAGTAAAATATTAACAATATTAATTTCATTCGAGTATCAGAAATTGTGTGTAATAGAGTATCAATGACTAGGTTATAGATATATGGCAAAATAATTTGATGCTAATAACTATAAAACAGGAATAAAGGTATAAAATCAGTGATGCATTTATTTAATATGTAGCTAATATGACCGCAACAAAATGTAACAATATTATTTTTATTTTCACTTCATTTCAAATCATCCATTCGCTAATCATATACAAGAAAGGAATAACAACAATATTAATAAAAAGAAAAAATAATAATTGAAATCATTGTTTTACTTTGATATATTATTTTAAATAGATTTCTCTTTTTTCTGTTCTTCTTTTAGCATCAAACATATCATTTTGTTTTGTATATTTACTTATCAAATGAAAATTTATGCGAATTACGCTAAATTATAAACCTTATAAATATACAGAGTTGTAATTTTTATCTTCTATGTTTGTTGAATTTAAAGAGAGAAGCCATTTAAAATTTATTATAAAATAATAATAATAATAATAATAATAATAATAATAATAATAATAATGATGATGATGATAAAGTAATAATAATATTGATGATAATAATAATAATAAATAATAATAATGATAATGATAATAATAATAATAATAATAATGATAATAATAATAAAGTAATATTAATAATAACAGTATCAATAATAATAATAATAATAATAATAATAATAGCAGTAATAATAATTTATTTTAAAAAGAAGAAACCTTTTCTTTCACTGTTTGATGAATTTTTCAATTTTATTAATGATGCATATTGGAAAACCTAACCAATATGTATGTAAGTGTATTGGAATAAATATCATTCTATGGGAGGTACAATTGATTACCTTTATGAGAAGGTTTTTAACTTTTATCTTTTTGTTTATTTATTTATTTTTGTTTTTTATATATTCACTACTGCACTGCAAATATTCAAAGCCAATTACACTCGTTTAAGTTTTGTAAAATACAGGGCTACAGCAGCCCTTTATCTAAGCTATACCTTGCTTTAAAAAATTCCTCCTAAAAGGAGTAATTGTTTTTTGTCTGTTTGTTTTCCTTTTTTTGTTTGTTTGTTTTCGTTTTTTGTTTTTGAGATAATTAATAATATGTACAGCAAAATAGAATTTTCAGAAAAATCAAAGACGCTACTGTAAGCCATATGCCCATAAATATCCATTTTTAAATGGTAGGTATCACAGCCCATGTACCAAAGTCTTTTGACATGATTCTTACACACTATTATTTATAGCTTTTCTACTTCAAGTTTAACAATTAAACTGTTAAACCAATATATATATATATATATATATATATATATATATCTGTGTGTGTGAGGTGAGTGTTATTAATATATGTATGTATATATAGTTGTATATTATGAATATATATATATATATATATATATATATATATATATATATATATATATATGCGAGTAAAAATAAATACAAAAAAGGTGGGTTTTTGTATGATTGTGTATAGAGGAATATATTATTTTGTTTAAAAGAGTTCCAACACTGTCTGTTTTTTATGTTTTATTTATATTCCTGCAGAACCAATGTGGGGTATAGAATATGGAATATACAATATATAATATAATATACAATATATAATATAAAATAAAATAAAATTAAAATGGATGGCACCATGAAAGAAAGTATTGAATGTAGATGAAATATTGAGTGTTCAATATAAAGGATCAAATATATAAATATATAAATATAAATATATAAAGGCGACTCGAGTTTCAGGGCTATTTCCCTTCGTCATGGCCGGTATGACAGACTTTAACAGACTGTAATAAGTTGGCTGGTTTTCTGTCTTTTATACCAATTCCTTTGGATGGCAGCAGTAGGTGTTTGGCTATTTTTAGAATTGATGTCAAATCTATTTTTAGAAATGATGATATTTTAATTTATTGTTTTGTGTGGGTTGTAGGGATAAGATGTTTAAACCCCAGTAGGTGTTTGGCTGTTCTTAGAAATGATGCCAAATCTATTTATAGAAATGATGATATCTGAGAGATTTTTTGTGTTTTGGTTACAGGGATAAGATTTTTAAACCCCAAGTAAGATGGATTTAATCATTGTTAAGAGTGGGTTTGAATTTCTTAATAAAGTCCTTTTCTTTGCATTTTCTTTCAATTTCATTCCGGTTGTAAAGTTTATGAAATGGAAATATAATAAAAGTTTGATGACCACATGTTGCTAGATGGTTACTCAGTGGTATTTGGCGGACTTCTGAGTTTTTAATCTGTTGTCGATGTACCCGTGAGCGTTCCGATAGTGCATTACCTGTCTGGCCAACGTACAATTCTTCATAATTAGGGCATTTGATGCAGTAGATTAGATTTCTACTTTTGCAGTTCATGTTCGCATTGGTGAATATTTTCCCTGTTTTTGTGTTCATATATGGGCCGGTATGGATTGATCGGCACATTATGAATATATACATTATCAATATGTCAAAGCGCTCACACACTTGGATGAAAACTTCTTCCCAAAAAAGGTTAGTAATATCCTGATAAAAGATTTTATAACATTTTTTTCAAAATGTAATTTTTAAAAAATCACCATTACACTTCAAGACTATTAAGTGTATATATATATATATATATATATATATATATATATATATATATATTGGAAGGTTTAGAGGTGATGTACTGATATTGTCTTTGAGCTTTTAAAGTTCAATGGTAATCCATGTAGATAATAGTTGGAAAAATAAGGATGCATGAAAATTGAGAGTTGTGTTGGGTTTAAGAAAGGAGTTAAAGGTTTCATGTGTTAAGCAGGAAGTGTGGTGTCAAAACAGGAAGTGTGTGTAAGGGGAGACAAATCTCTTTAGTTGGAGTTATGAACTCTTTGTCTTAACACACAAACCCCTCAGTGACCTTATTTCTCTAGGAACAGACATAAACTTTCTGTTGACAATGAGTTCATAACTCCAACTAAAGAGATTTGTCTCCCCTTACACACACTTCCTGTTTTGACACCACACTTCCTACTTAACGCAAAACCTTTACCTCCTTTTTTAAACCTAACACAACTCTCAATTTTCATGCATCCTTATTTTTCCAACTATTATCTACATGGATTAACATTGAACTTTAAAAGCTCAAAGATAATATAATGTATTGGTATATTTATTTTTTATATATTATTTTTTTGTAAAAAACATTTTGATTCTCCCTCTTCTTGAAAATTTGCCATGCAATGAAAGCCGGTTAGAAATCTATATTAAAATATGCTTTCAGTTTAGCATTCTGCCTTATTATTTTTCATATTCCTATTATTTCTCCACGTGCGGTTAACACAACCCCACTATTTACTGACTTATATATATATATATATATATATTTGTATGTATATTATATATTTGTATGTATATATATATATATCTGAAAAATTTATTTTAATCCTATATAATTATAGCATACAAAACAAAGTACATGCACCAAAAATTCAGTACATAAAAGAACAATGAATAGCATATGCCATCATAATTTTGTTTCAAAATGGTTTTGGTCTTGCTACAAAATAACAATATTGGGGAATCATGAAAACACGGACATATTTCGCACGATATCATTTAATAATAATAATAATATATATATATATATATATATATATATATATGTATATATATATATATGAGTTTGTATGATTGTGTATAGAAAAATATATTAATCAATGAAATTCCCAGCCAGTCTGATTTTCACGTCTTATTACTTGCAATTTTTACAATTTTACAATATTGAAATAAACTTGTACTTTCATGCATTATCAGGTTTATATAGTTACAGTCATGTTCCACAATTGACAACTGTATATATGTGTGTGTGTGTGTGAGTGTGTGTGTGTGTGTGTGTACATATATATAATTTTAAATTTGAGTACACACTTTGCATGCTGTTTAAAGCCCATTCACTGTTTTCGGCTACCTGACATCATTATCAACAGTATGGATGTAAATATCAGTGGATTTATTTCAGGAATTCCTTCGTGCCTATTGAGTTTATAAAATATTTTATATATATATATATATATATATATATATATATATATATATATATAATATTAATAATGATAAAAACAGAGGTTTTTCACATCCGTAATTTTATTAAACAGTTGTTTATGGATATGAGAAATCTCTGTTCTCCTTATGATTATTAATGCTATTACTTACTCTGCATAAACTATGCAGTCCTGAATAGGACACTCAGATTTTCGTAGTAAGAATAGTTACCAGAGTCTAGCAATTTATTATTAACTTGGTTATCCCAAAAGGACTACTGTGGTTAGCCAGCATCTGAAATTGAAGTAAGAGGAAACACGGTAACCAGCATGATAATAACTCCCTTTAAAGTTAGATAAGGCTGAATTTTGAGATTAACCTGGGTTTCATGTTAATGAAGTGCTTTGCTTTACAGGATATCATCAGATCTGAAAACCTGTCGGCTTAAGACCTCTCTAGTGAGTGACCTCTCTAGTATATGGACGAGGAAAGGACCTCACTATTCAATGTCAACAACAAGGGATTGTCTCCCTTTAGCTATTGATCACAAGTGACCCTGTTACCTTGTGGGTTCCAATAGGCCAGCAAGAATTTCCTGAAATGCAAGCGAGGTCCAAAGACCTCTATTCTGGAATCAAGGATGTTCCCCAGGTTGAGAGAGTCTTTTAAAATCCTCACCCATTTTGTTATGTGTAGTTTACAATGCTATATATAGCTGCAGGTGTTGCTGTGTGGTAAGAAGCACTCAGTCCACTCTACAGAGTGGTTGGTATTAGGAAGGATATCCAACCATAAAATCCCTGCCAAAACAGATATAGTTGCCTGGGGTTAGTCTTTTAGCTGGCCGACTCCTGTTAACCGTCCTACTCATGCATGCACAAAGATGGACGTTAAATGATGATGATGATATATATTATTAAATGAATACATAAGATATTACAGAGAAAAGGTATTAGATGTGCTGTTCTGCATTGAATATTATTTACACAATTAACATCTCTCATGTGAAACATTTATGTTGAACCAACAAACTTTTTAATTACATTACTTTTCTAAATAACAAAACAAAAAAACTAGTTAAAAGAATCATTTTTTTTTCCTCTGTAAACTTTAGACAAGAATATACAAGACAAGTAGAGACCACTCTTAAACAAGGTGCATTCATAGTTGCAAGTTTAAAACCATTTGGACTTCATGTTTGAACAGGTCTCTTACATAAACAACTATCATATGTTAGTCGTGTGTGTGATTGAATATAAATCTTTATCTTTTAATTACAAGATTATTTCTAACAGAAAACAAAAATGATTCATTGCACACAGACACACGCACATGCGCGCGCGCACGCACACACACACACACACACACACACAAACATGCACACATATATATAGAACTTTCAGGGTAGTCAGTCCACTTCACATGTTTTGTTTCATCAATTTGAAATATGCTAATATTTAGACATATTTATATATTCATATAGTTGTACATATTCATGAGTAACTGATACTACATAGTCAAGCATGCATACATACATTCATACATACATACACAGACACACACACACATACACACATACATACACACAATCATACATACATGCGCACACACACACATACATATATAAGTGCAGGTGTGGTTGAGTGGTAATCAGTTTACTTCCTAATCACCTGATTCTAGGTTCAGTCCCATTCCATGGCATCTTAGGCAGCTATCTTCCATTAGAGTTTAGAGCCCATCAGAGCCTTGTGAGTGGATTTAGTAGATGGAAACTGAAAGACACCTGTCATATATATCTATGCATGTGAATCTTTGTGTTTTGTGGTTGCATTTGTCTTCCACTACCACTTGACAACCAGTGTTGGTGCATTTATGTCCCTGTGATATAGCAGTTCAGCAAAGGAAATTGACAGAATAAATACCAGGCTTATAACAAAATTACTGGGGTTGATTCATTCAACTAAAAGTTTTTTCAAGGCAGTGGCCCAACATGGCCACAGTCTAATGACTGAAGCAGGTAAAAGATAAAATATACATAACACACACACACACACACACACACATACATACATACATACATACATACATACATACATACATACATACATACATAATGATTTGAGATAGAGAAGAGAAACTGTGCACAGTTGTAGAAATTAGATGCCCAGTGAATGTTAACATAAAGCTGAAGATCAGTGAAAAAGAGAACACCTATGCTGAAATCTGCAGTTATTCTATCCAGATTACAAGCTCAGGTTTATACCTGTAATTATTGGGGCCCTGAGATATGTAACACACTACCTAAATACCAATCTTGAGAAATTAGGCTTCTCAGAACCAGAAAGGAGAAAGCTAATCTGAAGACTACAGATCCAATCCATCACTGGAGCTGTAAAAATCTGTAAAACTTTCCAGAAGTTTATCGTTTTAATATATATAAGTATGTCTAGATATGCAACTATATCCATGAGAATACATACATAAAACATACAACTTTGCACATACATACATACATACACACACACACACACACACACAGACATGCACACGCACACACACATACATACAAAAAAGCAAAAATACCCTGTTGTTAATGTTGAAATTCCAATGAAGGAACATTGGATTTAGGTTTGAAACTGGTTCTTTCGCTATTGGCAAGAAATCTTGGAATAAACTTTATAATGATATACATACATACATGTGGGTTGCCATTAGATGAATTTGACCATCATTGACAAACTTTCTTGTTTCTGGTGCTTTTTTTTTAATATATATTTGCTTTGAAGTGACCACTGCAATCTACAGTGACATTTAAAACCAAGAATTGACTTGCATTTTTTGTTGCAGATGTGTCACCAGTTTCCATGTGTTGCAATCAAGTGCTTATTTATTACAGCACCTTGATTGTGTTCTTTTATGTGCCTTGTAAGTCCAGATCAGCTGGAAGATACCATACCATATGAGTTGCATAATAGATTAGCTGCTAGGCCTTTCATCATGTCTGCATAGGTGACTTGTGAGGCCAGCTCTGGAGACGCAAACATCTCCACATTCATCACACTCATACCTACCTGCCTGTCTGCCTGCCTACCTACCTACCTACCTACCTACCTACGTACCTACCTACACACACACATATATACATATGTACATACATGCAACATACATACATATGCATATATATGCATTATATGTGTGAGCATCATTGTGTGCGCCTTGTTATCATCATTCTTATCAGTCTCATTATATTGGTTTCAAATTTTAGCACAAAGCCAGCAATTTCAGAGTAGGGTAAGTTGATATTATCAACTACAGTACTCAAACTGTTTTCATTTTATAGACCTTAAAATGACAAAAGTCTAAGTCGATCTCGACAGTATTAGTCTCATCATATCATAATCAGACATTAATATGTGGCATGGATCAGATAGTTATATATGTGTATATTATAAGTAAAGTATGCATACTGTATTTGATAGGGTATATATATGTATATGTGAATATTTATTCATATGTGTATTTTGTGCAGATGTAAATAACTGTATTCATGCATATATATGCACCCAGTTCTGCACATATAAAAAGAGGAATATTATTTATTAGATGATGACTTTGGAATTTGTGTGCATATGCATGTGTGTGTTTATTTCTTTAGAATTTAAAGCAGCCATTCTGGTCAAATTATTCTACTTGTTTTATGCTCAAACTGGCCAGATTTGGCTTCTCACACGTACTCTGCAATATCCTTCTAAAAATACACAGTCATAAAAATCTTGAAGCTATGTGATAATGCATGATTTAATTCAAAACATGTGAGTAAATAATCTGAGTGCTAAAGGATTATATATATCGTATAGTTGCAAAGCGACCTTTTTAATCACACACTCAGACAAGTGTTTGTATTTGTGAAACACAGAAAAATCATAAGTTCCTATTTTTCACTCACCCCAAAATCAGTTGATTTGTTTCTTTTACACAGATTTTTATTTGCAATTAGTGTGGAGTGACATAGGTTTAACCAGGAATTGAAACCAGGTTAGATTTAAAATCTTCAATGACAAACTTAGGACAAAAGCCTGACAATAACACTGTAAGACGATTTTTGTACTTGGGTGGTAACTATTATTTCCTATTTGCTTACCCCTAGAAAGTATGAAAAAGGGCTAATATTTCCTTCAAACTTTGCTTTTGTTACATTTATTCAAACTCCAAAGAGTCTCTCTTGACACATGGCTATGATGTTCCCCCCACAACTCTTGCTCAGGATCAGAGATGCACGTATTGTCAGCCACTAAGGGACATGCTCAAGTGGTTGAGGTCAAGCAACTAACAAGCAGATCTGTGGTACTGGGCAGATTATTTGCTTTAATGATATTTGTGCTTCAGCAACTCAGTGCTGAATCTGTCTGAAATGTAATGGAAAATTGGTCAGTTTCAAAACATTGATGTCCAGTTTACAAAAGCAAAGTTTGAAGGGAATAAAAGTAATTTCCTTTTTACTTCCAGATAGAAGCAAATAGGAAATTACACTTACTAACCAAAGACAAAAAATAAATAAATAAAAATTTTGTTACACAATGTAATATAAGTTGGGAAGTGGAAGAGAAGCTAACACAAAATTTGCACCTTTAACTATCGACATGTTTCAGCAGTCAAAATAAATCATAAAATGATAAGGATTTTTTTTTCTTTTACAAATAAAAAATAATGTTATTTGGCTGAAAATAAAACAACCAATTTCACTCAAAGAATTCTATTATTCAGAGACAAAAACAAAACATCATTTAAAAGAATCACTTTAAATGGAATTGATTTATTATTCCATTTTGATGGTTAATACTTGATGTATTTTTTTTATTTCTTTAATTATTCTGTCTCTTACTATTTAATACTTGCTCAATGCAGCTTCTGTGTCTTCTTATACGGTACTATTTATAATTGAATCATTTGTTTTATTTGGATCTTTTTTTTTTGTTTTCTTTCTGCTTGATGTGATGATGTCACTCTATAAAATTTGTACTCATATTGATGGTTTGTGTTTACAGGTAATAAAATTTTCTAGATTATTATTTATATTTATATAAAATAAACAAAGATAGACACATAAAAAAATCTCTCCTTCAGAAACAATGGTAATTTGTTGTAGTTATTATCATTGTTGTTGTGGTGGTGGTTTTATCCAGTGTCTTTATTTCATTGTTTGTTTTCATTTTTGTAAATCAACTCATGTAATTACATTAAAGAGTCCACTTTCTTTCTGGTCAGGCCAGTGGTTTCAATTCATATTATATATTTCTTTATTATTAAAAAAGAAAGATTGGCAAAAGGCAAAGTGATCATTGCATTTCATAAAAGAACTATACTTGTCAACAGTGTGTGTGTGTGTATATATGTATATATATATGTGTGTGTGTGTGTTTGTGTGTGTGTATGTATTTATATATATATGTATATATATATGTGTGTGTGTGCATATATATATAAATATACATACACACACACACACATATACATACATAAACTCATATATATACATGCATATATTTATATATACACATATATATATGCATATATATATTTATATATACATATCTTCCATCTTTCATTTTACACACACACACACACACACACACACACACACACACATATATATATATACATGTGTGTGTTTATATAATATATATATACATACATGTGTGTGTATATGTATATGTGCATGTGTATGTATGTGTGTGTGTGTATTTATAGGCCTACACACACATGCATTTGCACACTACATCTAATCACCCTGTTTCACACTCACTCACCTCCTTCACCCCTGTCATTATCACTTCCCTTTTCTTATCATTCTGAGAAATTCTTTATTTGAAAGAACAGACACTCTGTAGAATAGAGATGACTCTTTAGTTTTACAGGGGACTTTTCTAATGTTGGTACCACAATATCATATATCCCATACTCTCTATACAATGGTTGGTGTTTGGAAGAGCATCCTGCCATAGAAACTTTGCTAAAACAAAAAAAAATTGATTGTAGAAGATCTGGTACCCTGACCCATCTTGAAGGCAATAATTCTGTTATGGGAGAATTCTGGACACCGCCTTATGACTGAAGACGGACTAACCAGTTACAATAAATAAGAAATGAGTGAACTGTCAGGGGCAGTTGATGGCCTTAGTCCGACAGTGTTGGATTATTGTGTTAGTTCAAGAGTTGGTAGTTGAGCAGTAAATTCTGAGTATCGTACTTACATTAGAGTAGTATGGATTGCATTCTGTGTTAACATATATTTCTGTGATAGGTTATTTTAAGATAACCACAAGTTATTTATATGTGTAATACCATTTTACACCAGACATATATACCCATGTCATAAGATGCGAGAGCATATTCCATGAATGTTAGATAATATAAATAAATACATAATACAGTCATTGTATGTTATTTATATTAGTTGAAAGCAGTGATTACTAACTGGGATGCCCTGGTTTCATCTTCTGATTATTTTTTCATAGTAATGATAGAGAGCAGAGAAGCATATTATATAGTCTTGTTAAAAGCTGGAACAGCTGTAGTTAATTGCTTTTTTTGTAGATTCCCACTATAAAGTTATGAATTCTATGAGTGTCTGGATAAAAAAAAAACCTTGTTATTTTAGAATTTTATGTATTGAAATTAGAGATAAACATAAAAGAAGCCCTTACAAGAAATTTCAAAAAAATAAATCTGAAAATTTCTAATTTACTTTGTGACAAGGGGGAGTAATTCAACATGTATTTATGAAGCAGTGAGTAGGAAACTAAAAGATAGGGTTTATATTTACAATATTAATGTTTTATGTGGGGCTGCGAAGAGATTTTTTTTCAAGATTAGTAGAAACAGGAGTTAATCTAAGCATGTGAGTATTAAGAATTAAGTGAAATTAAAGATATAATTATAGTTAACACAAAGATAAATGAAGAATGATCAAATAATAGGAATAGAAAGTAAAATTGTAAACAAAGCTTATAGAGCCAAAAGGAACATATAGACAGGGTCTCACTTTGAGAAGAATTATAATTAAAGATATAATTATAGTTAAGACAATGATAGATAAAAGCTAATTACATAATAGGATGAGCAAATCAAATTAAAAATAGGCCTCATAAAGCCAGAAGGAATAAAGAGACAGTGTCCTACCTCTTTCTCTTTCTCTCTCTCTAAATAGATTTTAGAGTCAAATCAAGAGGGAGATGAACTCAATTTATATGCAAATTAAGCATAGATTGTTTGATAAGGATGATTATAAATGTTAATAACAGTAAGGGTAAGTTTGAATAGGCTCGGTAATTATACTTAGGGTTGGTGGCTACTAGAGCTATAAATTTTCTTACGGTTGTTATCACCAAGAGTGGAAGAGCATCTAATTATGAGTGTATCTGTATACATGAAAAAATGGAGTACTAAGTTATAGTTTTATGTGGGATGATTAGTAACTGTAATTCACATTTTAAAGGAGGTTATAATAATTTGGTAAGATAAATGATAAACAATATTAATAAATTTGAGTATTGTTGATATATCAAACAACATATTGGACTAAGGAACAAGTATAATTTTGAAAACTATGTATTTTGTATCTCTTGTTGTGTGTTTATATATATATATATACACACATATGAGAGAGAGTTTGGGTTCTGATTTAAGCATGAGGCCAGAAATGTTAAGGCACGAGGATATAGTTGATACCATTTCATCTTATTGGTCCCAGAAGGATCAAAGACAAAGTTGACTTTAGCAGGAATTGAACTCGGAACCAGAATAAATACCACAATGCACTTTGTCTGACACTGTAATGCATTAGCCAGCTCACTGCTCTAGGGATACCTATAATGGTGTGGGTAAAGATATAAGGGAATTAACAGAAATACAAGAGGAGATGATAAAGAATAACATGCAGAGAATTACATGGAATGGAAAGTAGTACAATGGATTATGTAAAATTTAATCAGCATCATCATCATTCTCCTCTTATATCCAGTTTCCATGCTGATATTGGTTGGATGGGCCATCACAGTCAGTGTGATTTCTAATTCAGAGTTACTGAATTTAGGGAGGATTCTTGATACCTCCATATCAAAACTTGTTAGCTGGCTGCTGTTCTGCTGTGGCCTGAACTCAAACTGCTTATTTATGCCAGCTGCATAGTATGGAGAGTATTTGAGATGAGCAAAGTATTCATGAAATACGTTCCTCTTGAGTGTAAAATATTCATAAGACTCATAAGTGATATACTAGAAAAAACTGGATAAATTTGTAAGGATTTCAGCAATTCCTATTTTATTCAATGTTTATAATTATGTTTATTTATTTAATGACATATCTCTCTGTCTTAATTGGGTTTTTGCATTATCTACCTCTGTGCTGATCCTGCTAACAACCTTCTTTATACCTGGTTATACCTTTTTATTCTTGTCCAACAGGAAATTGATGTTTCGGAAAAATTAAACAAATTTATTGTTTCAACAAGAATTTAAACAAATATCTCATTCAAAACATTTCTCTCTACTCCTGATACACCTGGTACACTCCCAGTAGCTTTTGCTGTTTTCGGTCACATGCTGGAGTGTATTTGGGGGTGTAGTGTACAGCTCTTAAAGCAAACTTTTTTATATCATTTCTATCATTTGAAATTGATGATCTTCAGTGTGGGTCTCAACTTTGAGAACAAAACAAAGTTTACAGGGTTCAATCCCAGAGAGGAAGGCAGTAGGGAAATTGAAACACAGCTTATGCGTTGTCCAAAAGTAATGACTAAAAACCTGACTCATGAACAGGTGCATTGTTGTGGTGCAGCATCCAGATTTTGTTTGTCCAAACCTCAAGCCATTTTCTTTGCACTTCCTCTCTCTAATTCTTCAGGACATTCAAATAAAATTAATTACATGCAGCAATTTCATGATGAACAATGTCCAACATTCCAATCAAAAAAGTCAATTAGCATCCCTTTCACATTTGAGTGATAAAAAAGTACTTTTGGTGGGGTTTAAGGCTGTGATGATGATTTAACTCACTGATCTGATACTTTTTAATTTTGACAACATAACTATACACCCATTTATCATTACCTGTAATAACTTTTTTTTAGAAAGCTGTCAGCAGTATTTAAAGACTTCAAAGAGCTTGTAACAGGAACTCTTTTCTCTCATCTGTCAGCACACATGCACACATTTTGTGGCACCATAAAGCGTCTTCAATTTTTCTTTTAGAAATCATGCAACACAATTTTTGGCAGATGCTTACCTCATTGGAAATTTTATGGACCATCAAATAACGTTTCTCACAAACCACAAAATGTACATCTTCCGTGTGATCATCACTCACTATCACAGAAAGGTGCCAAACATTGGTTCATCTTTGGACTATATCCCTCCTAATCTAACACACTCATATCACTCGTGTAATTTGTATTTGGCAAATACTCCTCCTCATAAGTCGGTTGCAAAAGTCGCTACAAATGTTTTTCATAATTGAAAGGCAATTTTTAAACAAATCTTTCATTGTTCAGCTTGCAATAATTCACCATGTAAACTAAATTGTTATTCACTCTATCATATGTAGATTGATGACTGACAGATGTGGCATGGTATGGCTAATATTAGATTGAAGAGCAATGGTTATCTATACATATCACTGCAATCATGAATATACTGGTTCACTTGGTTAGCTCACTGTTTTAAAAGTTTGGTTTCTTTTTAAACAAACCTCTCCAGTCAGCATCAATAGGTTAACATTCTCCAGATAAAATCTTTTGATAGCAATATAAGTAGCTGACAGTTAAAAGCTGTCTGTTACAATTAACAGCTCTGACATTGTTTCATAAACACTTAATTGTTGTAACTGAAATCAATCAAACATTGAATTGGAAGTGAGCTTGTGAAATAACATAATAAACAAGGCTTTTCAAAGAAACAATAATATTGTTCCAGACATGCTTTTCTTATCCGTTCTATGTTTGGCACACCTTTTTCAGTATTATTCATATACATAGTTATGCAAATGTCAGCAGGAAAACCCAGATGTCTTGATGTTGATATATTTATAGATTTCATGGAAATATCACTCTCTTTTGTGTTTTTTTTTTCATTTTTTTTTCTCTTATATTCTTTTTTCCTAATTGCCAATCCTAATGATGAACAATAGAAAATTGAGTCCTTTCTCCTCCATGCATATACAAAACACATACACACACATGTTCACACAGTTAACTTAGACACATTCTAATTGTGTGTGGGTAATTAAAAACTACATATGTACATGTATATCTACATCAATACATTAACATATGATATTTCTGATGGAATGAGTGCATTGTCTTTTGCGTATTTGTAGTGATTACATATATATATATATATATATATATATATATATATGCATGTATATACAAAATCATTATATATATATATATATATATGTGTGTGTGTGTGTGTGTGTTTGTGTTTGTGTGTATATATATATATATATATATATATATATATATATATATATAGAGAGAGAGAGAGAGAGAGAGAGCGGGAGAGAGAGAGAAGGAAGGGGTGTATTTAAAAAAATATGGGAGAATTTGTTTTTGAAAATGTACCTGAATTTGAAAAAATTGTGCTTGTTTTTACATAAATTTATTTACATACATACCAAACTAGTTTCAACAATTTTTCTTCTATCCATGGTGTAAACGTATATAAAACAATCTACCCCTGTCATTGAATTTTGTGAACATTTAATCATTTAAACATCTTTTCTACTTCACAATTTAAAATTTTTTAAATCCCATTGTTTTGTATACATTTATACCATTAATAAACCCAAAATTATTGAAACTAGTTTGGTATGTATGTAAATAAATTCATTTAAGAACAGTTACAAGTTTTTCAAAAATAAATTCTCCTATGCATGTATATAAAAGAATCATATATATATATATATATATATATATATATACCGTAAATCGTTGAGTATAGTCCGCCCTTGAGTATAATACGCAGGGGATTTTTAGGGGGCTGTACCTCTGAAAAGCCTAAACCTTGTGTATAATTTGCACCCCTTCTCTAACTTGAGTCAAGGAGGTCTATATAACGTCCTTGGTTTGTAAACGTATATACAGTAACGTCCTTTATTATTATTGTATACATAACATAATGCAAACATGTAGCTTTTTTGTGCACTTTGTTTGCAGAAAATAAAGAAATAACAGTAATAATGTCAGTGAAAAATAAATATTAAGTAAATTGCCTTTACATAATTAGAAACTTAGAAAATTTTGCTTAGAAAATATTTTTCATTTTTAACCTCGTATATAGTATGCACTAGAAATTTTTGGGAAAAAAGTGCAGATTATACTTGAGGATTTACGGTATACATATATATATATATATATATATATATATATATATATATATATATATATATATATATATATATATATACAGATATATATATATATATATATGTAACAAAATCAGTATACGTATATATATATATATATATATATTTGTGTGTGTATAGAAAAAATTAGTACAGGCAAGAAAGAAATTTACAGGAAAAATGAAACAGAATATAAGAGATCTTTTGACAGCAATGATAAATTAAAGACATGTTATGCAAAGCCTTGTGAGAAAAGAGAAAATAGGAGATAGGAGTAGGTGAGTGAAAGAACTTAGGGAATGCTGAAGCAACTGTAGCGATATAAATAGAAAAAGAGAGTAAAAATGAGGTACTGGGAAAATTGGTTATGGAACAGGGAAAGAAAGAGTGAGAGAAGAAGGTGGAGGAAGAGAGAGAGAGTATGGTCAAAGTGTTAGGTCTTACAACTATAAGGTTATGGATCTGATTCTTGGACAAGGTAGTTAATGATGTCCTGATGAAAACAATTAACATGGTAAATTCCTTAGATAGCTTGCTATAGAAGAGAGGATTGTAGAGTTGGTGTAAAGTTTCTTTCCTGTAGAGGTTCATACATTAGACCACCATCATACATGCTACCCTTATTTTTTAGCTTATTAAGAAGTTGCAGAATTTATGAAACGTGTTGAATTCTTCAAGTTTGCATCTAGGTTTCACTTCTAATACCAGAAATTTCTCTTCTCTAGGGCCTTACACAAACTCTGCTCTTAAGGACCAGGTTACCGGCATACATGTGATCCCATAGATATCTGGTTTTACATAAACTCTTTCATCATGGAGAACTATAATAAACAATAGAATGCTAAGAACAGAGCCTTGATGAACACTTACAAGCGTACTAAATTCTTTACTAAACACATTGCCAACTATTACTTTGTCAACTGTATCGTTATACATGAATTGCACCATTCTCACAAGCCATTCATCTACACTTAGTTTTCTATGTATGTAATCTATCTATGCACTATATAAATTCAGAACAGTATGTGTGTTTATGGGTGTCTTTTCACCATGTAAATCCCCAGAACTATTCAGATGTGTCTATGGGATATAAAGTAAAAGTGATGTATTTGAAGAGTTATGAATTAAAGTAGCATGAATGAGTAAATGATGGAGAGAACGGAGTGGCAGTGAACTAACTTGCATGTCAAGCGGTTCAGTCTGACATACATAGAGAGGATGCCATATTGATATATGAGCATTCTGATATATATTCTATTATCAATAATTTACAATATAAATGAATATATACATATATATTATGTATGTATGTGATATGCATTTAGTGTGTGTGTGCTTATACAATGCTGCTGCTAATAATAATGATGATGATGGTGATGATGATAATTATGATATATATATATATATATATATATATATATATATATATATATATATATATATATATACTGGTGTGTCTGGGGAGAGTCATTCCCTTTTGGTGCCTTATAATTTAACACACTCACCAGTAACATTTCCACTTATTTCTTTGTTATTTTTCTAAACTTTTCGTTGCAAGATACAATGAAAATTTTGGAAAAATAACAAAGAAATAAGTGGAAATTTTACCAGTGAGTGTGTTAAATTATAAGACATTAAAAAAGAATGACTCTCCCCAGATACAACAGATTATGCTCCAACACACAAACTCGCATAAAGAATCTTGCAAACCAAATCCAAAAACGAAATATATATATATATATATATATATATGTGTGTGTGTGTGTGTGTAAGAAAGTTCATAGTTGCAAATAAGGTTGTGGGTTAAACATTGAGTTTTCAATACACTACATATCCATATCTATGTACATATGTATGCATGTATCTTTGAATGAATATGTGTGTGTGTCTGTGTATTTGTGTGACATTCTGCACTTCACATGTAAACATGAGCCAAGTGCTCATGCCACATTCACATTTTTCCATAGACAAGGCTTTCTGTCCCTTCACACTTTCAAAGTTCAGTGGAATAAAAAAAATTCCCTCCTTGAAAAATAAGTAGAGTTTATGACAAGAAAAGCATTTGGCTATAAAATACTGCCTCAAATAAAATTTTGTCCAACCCATGAAAAACTAGATGTAAAACAAATGAATGAAATTAAATGCATACATGCATATATATATGTAGGTGTTATTTATGGCCATGCTTCACCCCTTCCCCCTCTCCCAGCCAACATTTTTATTTTGTGCATGCTGGTACCATGTAAAATGCATTCCTGACAGTGCTATGTAGGATGCATTCATGCCAGTTTCACATAAAATGCACTTGTACCAGTGCAACGTAAAAGCACCCATGCTAGTAGCACATAAAAAGCACCCAGCACACTCTGTAAAGTAGTTGGCATTATAGGAAGGGCATCCAGTCGTAGAAAACATGGTAAAACAGACAATTGGAGCCTGGAGATGTCTCTGGATAGCCAGCTCCTGTCAAATCATCCAACCCATGCCAGCATGGAAAATGGACGTTAAATAATGATGACGAGACTGTATGGCAAGAAGTTTGCTTTCCAACCACGTGGTTCTGAGTTCTGTTTCAGTACATGGCACTTTAGGTGCAGGTCTTTTACTACATCCTTGGGCTGATTAAATCCTTTTGAGAGGATTTGGTAGATGGAAACTGAAAGAAGCCTGTTGTATATATATATATGTATATATATATATATATATATATATATATATATATATAGATAGATAGATAGATATAGATAGATATATATATATATGTATTTATATATGTGTCTCCTTGTCTTGACATAGTGTGATAACTGAAGACAAATGCAAGTAGCATCCTTCATTTCCAATCTTTCATGAAAACATGCCTGATCATTGGGAAATATTACCTTACTTCGAAACAGGTGAGGGCTGATGACAGGAAGGGCATCCTGCCATAGAGAATCTGCCTTAAAAAAGTCTGTGCAAGCCATGCAAACATGGAAAAATGAATGTTAAAATGATGATGCTAATGATATAGACATAAAGATACACACATACACACATGCATGCATACAGGTTTTTCTTTATGTGAAAATCTTAACCATGAGAATGGTTATTTAAAGTCTGTCAGATTCAGTATGACATCTGATGAAATGAAATGGTTATTATGCAACATTGCACAAGCTCTGTATATTTAATGCATTAGTAAACAATAAATAATCATTCTCAAGTAATTGAGCACCATGCAAAGAAAAATTGTCTTAATTCCTTATTCATTTACTATTATTTACTCTTGTGTTAAATATACTACAATTACTCATTACACAATCCTTAAATTTTCAGAGTGCTTAATTATTATGATTAATTAATTAATGATACATTAAATTGTTTGATTAATAAGATGTACAGTTGGTACTCTATTTTGAGCATTCCATTAGCCAAATACTTGCATGAAGTGCAACTAAGTTGACAGCTAGGATTGAAGACATTCCTTGCACTCTTAAATATATATATATATATATATATATATATATATATATATATATATATATATATATATATATATATATACATGTGTGTGTGTGTGTGTGTGTGTGTTTATAACCCAGCCCCCATGTCTGAAGAAGCATCAATATTGCCCAGTGTTAATATTCAACATGGAATTAATGTTAACATCTCGACCAGTCATATGTTGTAACCAGTAATATATTGTTTAACAATTTTTGCATAAGGCCAACAATTTGGGGTTAAGTATGTATTTTATTGACCCTGAAAGGCAAAGTTAACCTTGACAGAATTTGAACTAAGAATGTAAAGATGGACGAAATGCTGCTAAGCATTTTGCCCAGCATAGTAGCGATTCTGCCATCTCACTGCTATATATAAATACAATAAATATAAATATATATATGATGTATATATGTATGTTTATATGTATTCATATGAAATGTATATGCGTGTATATATATATATATATATATATATATATATATATATGTATATATATATGCATGTTTATATGTATGTATGTATGCATGCATGTATGTATGCATGTATGTATGTATTCATGCATGTATGTATGCATGCATGTATGTATAGGCATGTTAATATGTATATTTGTTCTGTAAATAGACCATATTTGAATGGATGCTTTGAAAATTTGGGACGAAATATTTATTTTTCATTCACTTGAGATTTTCCATTAATTTTTTCCATTAATTTTCTTGCCACAGTTATGTATTCTCAATATTTTAACAGTAACATGTATTTTACAACTGTTTTATAATAAGAATTGTCCTCATTTGCAAGATTGTAAGAAAGAAGGTATCATTGATAAGTGAAATAAACATTCATGATGCTTGCTCCATGTAGAAACTGCAACCAGTACACCCTGTAAAGTGGTTGAGGTTAGGAAGGGCATCCAGCCATGGAAACCAAGCCGAAATGGATTGTAGAAGCAGGTGCAGCCAGTTCCTGCCAGTTCCTCACAAGTCATCCAAACCATGCTAGCATGGAAAACAGATGTCAAATGCTGCTGCTGATGATGATGATATCTGTTCTACTGGGCTGTATCTGGCTATATAAAAAATGAAGATAACCATCAAGTCTTTGAAGAGAGACAGACAGAGAGTGGTGGTGGGGGAGATTTTATCAACTTCAACAGGCCCATGGCTGGAAAAAATTGAGCTGATTTATTCCAACAGACATGCAAAATACCTCACCTCGGTCCACCTGATCTCAATTTACCTTTTGGCAGCCACTTTATCTGTTCAATTCCCACCCATCTTACTCATCACAACTGCTATAGTATGCTGTTTTTCCTGTATACCTCATCTCTGTTATACATATATTAACCTGTACATTGATGGAATCTCCTTGGCAACAACTATTATGACCTGTGACTTCCCCACCTCCCACCTCCAATTAAGCCATCTTCAATCTGAAGTCACTTTGAAATCTGGACCCTCTCTGTGAGCTTTTGGAGACATTGTAGATTCCTTCAGATTAACATCATGCAATATTCATAAGCAAGCTTTCTAAATAATATCTGATGTCATCATCATCCTTACCATCAACATTGTCGTCTTCATCATCATCATCATTATATTCATTTAATCTCCATTGTCACCGTCATATTTATTTAATCATTATTGTCATTATCTTCATTGTCATCGTCATCATCATCATCATCAATATCATATGCATTCAATAACCATTGTCATTGTCATCATCATCATCATCATCATCTTCATACTCATATTCATTTAGTCACCATTTTATCATCATCTATAATCATCATCATCATTATTATCATCATCATATTCATTTAATCATCGTCATTATTAACATCATCTTCAAATGTCATTGTTTCCAACATCATTATCATCATCGTCATCATCCAAAGTTTCCCTGTCTTCACTAACCTCTTCCCTCTCACCTTCAGCATCTTCAGCATCTTTATTATATACTCACCAATATCAGACGCAGCAGCTTCTTGATCATCATCGTCATCATTATCATCATCATTGTCGCCATCATCATCTTCATTGTGACATCCATTTCTCCCTGATAACATGGGTTTTTTTTTCTTGGTGCGGTTGGGTTCAAAACACAACAGTCTTACAGCCATCAAAACATTTCAGTGACTGAAACCTCGGCACAAGTTGGTAGAAAAAAGTAAAAGCCCTAGACATGCAACCCTGGCACAACTTAATGCTGGTGGTACCTGTACAGTGCTTGATGTTGTACATTTAAAGTTATCATTGATGGCTTCATATGCATTGGTGACTATAACACAGATGCAGAGTGAAATGTATGAAAATATTACTAAGAAAGATAAAAGAATTAAAATATGTATGTATATGACTTCATGTGTGTGTGTGTGTGTGTGTGTGTGTGTGCATGTATATGTCCATGTGTGTATGTATGAATACATAGAAGCATATGTGTACGTTCGTTTATGTGTGTGTGTACATATGTATGTAGGGATGGGTATGTAAGTGTATATGTTTATATGTATGCATCTATGCATGTTTGTATGTATGTATGTATATATGTTTGTGTTTGTGTATGTATATATATATATATATATATATAGTGTTGGCATGTATATATGCAAACAAGAATGCATCTTAAAATGAAATAATGAAGTGTCGCATACTGTAATATACATTTTTGCATGAATGTGAGTGTGTGTGTGTGTGTGTGCATATACATACATGTTTGTGTGTGTGTATACATATATATGTGTGAATATATATACATATTTTCAAATGCACACACATATATATTTGTAAGTATTCATGTGTATGTGTATAAGTATGTACATGCATGTGCAAAGCAAAAGAATGCAGAAATCTACTAATTAATTCTGATTTTAACAGGACTTCTAATTATAGGATTGGAAATAATAATAAATAAGTAAATAAATATCAATAGATATAGGATTTTTCTTTCTTTTTTTCTTGCCTTCATTTACCAATGTCACTTTGTTTCTGCTCATTAAATTACTTTTCTCTCTCTTACACCCATTTAATTTAGAGGGAACTCTTTGTTATAGTATGCATTAATTAGTCAAAGTTTTGATTTCTTTCCTGACCTGGATATAATCTTTCATTTTTAGGGAGTTCTGTGAATCTCGGAAATAAGTTCTTCTTAGACATTTCTGGAATTCTGTTGAGCTGGGTGTGGATATTTCAGAAATTACTGAGGTCATTTCTGCTTTGAGAAATATATTCCAGTGTTATGTTGTTAGATTGTTAGTACTGAAATAAGGTGTGTTAAACATAGTAAAATCTGAATATTTTAATTTATCATTTTTTAAAAATTCTTGCCTTCACTTATTGTGAATGCCAATAATAGTTACAAAGTATCTATTATTTAGCAATGAATGAGTTATAAAAATGTTCCTTTTAGATAACAGCTTGCTTGAAATAACTCCTGTCTTTGTGATACTAAAAGATCTAGATTAATACCTTATACCAAAGGGTCTCAAACTTTTAGGGTCACTGCCCCCCTCTCATGTCCACATAATACCCTCAGAACCCCCACCCCTATTTTTGTGTATAAATAAATATTTTGTATTTTACTAATTTATATATACTACGAATAATTTGATATTTAATATACTATATAATTTGTATACAATACTATAATAATATTTATTTCATTATTGTCCAACAGGGGGCTAAACATAGAGGGGTCAAACAGGACAGACAAAGGGATTAAGTCGATTACATTGACCCCTGTGCATAACTGGTACTTATTTACTCAACTCACGAAAGGATAAAAGGCAAAGTCGACCTCAGCGCAATTTGAACTCAGAACACTGCCTTCATTCTGTTATATATTGCAATATGATCATTATGAAGTGAATATTGATCAAACATGTAAATGCATGTTTTGGATGGACACCCTGCACTCAGTCTGTGTGCATGTGTGTGTGTGCATTATTTTTATATTACAAAATTTAATGGTTTATTTCATATCATTTAACTTTTCAGAATCATAGGGACACATTGTAACTTATGAAGTATCTTCAGTACTTTTCAACCTAACAGAGCTCATTTCTCTCCAAGTCTGAGCACAGCCGATTTTTTTTGTTTTGTTTTTTTTGTCAGAAACAGAATTTTTTCAGGAATAAGATGAACAATAAGGAGAAGAATCAATACCAGTATAGGACTAGTAATTTATTTATTGACCTTGAAAGACGAAAGGCAAAGCTGCCTCAGTGAAATTTGAACTCTGAATGCAGAAAACCAGAACAGTTGACATAAAGCTGTCTATGTAATCTTCAAATGATTTATCTAGTTAGTTGCTAATGAAACTATGAAGCTATGAAAAAATGTTGTTCATTGTATGATTTGTTTGGTTCATTTTCATAACTATCATATGTAACATACTACAGCTAGGTATGTCATATTTTGAAAACAAAAGAAACCTGGACACCGCATCTCCTAGCTATCGCTTTGCAGCTCCTGCTTTTCATTCTTTCCTTCTCCAACTAAATGTGAGTGATTATGCAGTTCTTCTACAAGAAGCTGCTCTGCTCTTCCCCCACCTTCTCCACACTCTAAACCCTCATCCCCTAGCATAAAACTGACCCTACCTCTCTCAGGGTTCAGAGTCTTGCAAGCTGCATGGTGACTTCAGCAGTGTTTGTGGCATGTAAAAAAAAAGTATTCAGTACATGCTGTAAAATGGTTGGCATTAGGAAGGGCACCTAACTATAGAAACCCAGCCAAAGCAGACATTTGTGCATGATGCAGTCCTTAGGCCCATGGTAAGCCCATCGTAAGCTGTCAAACCATCTGACCCATGCCATGGATGTAAGATGATGATGATGGTGTTTGCAGTTATAGTCCCCTACATTTGGTCAGGTCATCTGAAATGATAAACAGTTAAAATAATTTAAGACAAAACAAGAAATCTCATACTAAATGAAACTTTAAAATTTCTTCAAAATCAAGAGGAGAAAAAAAATCAATCTAAACATATTTTTTATATTTTTAAAATAAAAATTTTAAAAAAAGACCAAAGGGAATATAAATTTTGTTGGTAAGCTTATGTTTATTTTTATTCAGTTAGTAACTTTTTTTGTTTTTGTGTATTGAATTATTTTTATAGAATAGTTAAATTTAAAAATAATTTCATTTTTGTAAAAGCAGAATTAAAAAAAAAAACAAATACAAAAAATGGTTATTTATTCATTTATTTCTCAAATCAGTGAAGCAATGATTTGAAACTTGACATTCTGTTGGTCCGAAAGTCTAATGATATGAATATCTAAGGTTGCAATGATATAAAATGCATTGAGAAATAGAAAAAAAAACAGAAAAAAAACATAATAATTGCAGAAATAAAACATTAAAACATAAAATCATGCACATGCGCATACACTTTCACACACACACTCATATGCACACATGCATAAATATACAAACTTATATAGATACATCTACATTTATAAAGGCACATACACACATATATATATACACAAAAAATTTATAAACATACCCTCACATATATACACATAGATATACACATATAAAACACACAAATATATTCATATGTGTATATATACATGTACACATATATAAATGTGTGTGTGGTGTGAATATATATATATATATATATATGTTTTTGTCTGTGTGTTTGTACGTGTACTAATTTGCACAAAAATTTATGAAGTCACACATTCACATTGATATATATATATATATATATATATATATATATATATATATATATACACACATACACACACAAATATGCATACACACATGTGCATATATATAAACATACTCACTCACATGTATGCATCAGGTCCATGTGAGTGAGTATGTATATACACACGCACACCAGTTTGAGAAATTGGTATTTTCAATGCTTAAACATGGAACAACTGTTGCATTTATGAGTAAATTAATATCAGATTTTTAGAGACTGGTAAAACTGAAGACAACCATGAATCTTAAAGAAAGTAAAAAAAAAAAATGTTCCCTAAACTACCATTATAAATTTCTAAACTACAATTATGAACAAAAATCAAGTATATAAATAAATAATTTTAGCCTGTAGTAGTAGAGGAACCAAATTTTTTTTTTCTTTTTAATCGTGTTGCATTGAGATATTCAAGATCATTAGAATGGTCATTCCTATATATATTTTTTTGTTTTCTTTCCACCTTCACTCTTCAGAAAATATATTGGTTAGCACCAACTTATTTCTATGCTGGTGTCTTGAATATGAAGTTCTTCATTTAATATTTTATGTTGGTAAATTTTTTGATATATTAGTAAAGCAGATTTAACAATGTCCCTCTTTGTATTGTGGCAGAAAACTACTATTTACAGCTGCTGCTGCCACCACTGCTGCTCCCATCACCGCCACCACCACCACTACTACTATTGTATTTTTGCTCTATAAAACTACAAACTGTGATTGGAAAGGCTTAGAGGGTAAAAGGAAATAATTCATGTACTAATTATGAAACACAAGCAGATTCAGAGTTCCTTTTCTTTGCTGAATGATAATTGTAACAATGCATCTTATATAGATCCAATGACTGAAACTTCAAAAGTGGGTGCTTAGCCAATTAAATCAAGCTCAGCATTTGGCCAGTGCTTCATTTTACGACTGACCCTAAAACAATGAAAGGAAAAGTTGAGATTGGTGGGATTTAAGTTCAGAATGTAAAGAGCTAGGAAAATAATGCAAGGCATTTTATCCAACACTTTAACAATACTGATACAGGTATGAGACCAGAAATTTGTGGGGAGAAGAGCTGTTGAGTACCATATGTGTACTTGATTGATACTTAATTTTATTAACCCTGAAGGAAATGAATGGCAAATTTGACCTAGGTAAGCTTTGAACATGTTACAAAGATTCCATAGATTTGTACGAAAAAGAACACTGGAGAAGGTTGTGATTTTTGACAAACAAAATTTTTATTCTTTTCGTACGTAAGAAAATACAAATATTGTTGTTACAATAAACAACAAAATGTTGAGACAGTTTGAGTGTTATCTTTCTTGGTGTAATTATACTAGCAGTCAAATGGTTAGCTGCTGGCCATTGTGTTGTTGTCACTAGTCATTCATTCTGGTTGTTGTCAGCTTGGGTCAGCAGCTATCTACATCTGTCCACCATTTGTCTGCTGTTTTGTCTCAACTGTCTTTCACTGCTCTCTCTGTTACATCCTTTAACCCTTTGTCAAGTAGCCAGGGTGTGCCAAATTTATACTGATGGATAGGCTCAAAAGGAAGCATGCCAAAAGATGAAATTGTCACTGGATCCTATTCCATACAAAGTCATCATTGGCTAGACATTGTTGATCACATGGGTAATATTCTAGCGAATCACATTAATTGATTTTCTCACTACAGAATCTAAATTACATATTAACCCTGACCTTGACTTGTTAACTCTGGTCATAATAATAAATGATGTTTTGTATTCACCCAACACCAAACAAGAACTATAAACTCAAACCCGAAAGATGAATCCGAGTCCTTTACCTAAACTGAAACCTTTATTCTAACAACAGAAACAAAACTTATACTCTCTCTCTCTCACTCTCTCCCATGCTCTCTCTCTCTCTCTCCCATGCTCTCTCTCTCTCTCACACTCTCTCTCGTGCTCTCTCTCTCTCTCACACTCTCTCTCGTGCTCTCTCTCTCTCTCACACTCTCTCTCGTGCTCTCTCTCTCTTTCTCTCGCGTGCTCTCTCTCTCATTATACCTATGGGTGTCATTGATTTTGAACCTCCATACCAAAGTCTGAAGATTCATGATTTTCTATGGTAAAGATACAGTAGTGGTTTATTTGCAGTTTCCTTTGCTAGTATCCTACTCTCCCTACCTCTCTAGCAAGACATCTGATCTTGTCTCTCTATCATACTGGCCATCTTCTGCTGTTTAACCCATAACTGGGATACAACGACTCCAAGCCAGAGTGGCCTTGGTAATAACTTCATACTCCTCAAGCTGGAACCTCATCACTGAATAGATCTAAAACATGCAAAGACCTGTTGGTGAACAAAAGTAACTAATGTAGAACTATAAGTTTTTATGTGTGTAATTACATCAAATTGAATAAAAAATAAATACAAAACATGTGGATCTGGTTATTTGACGGGGAATTACAGCTGCTGTTGCTTCTTTCACATCCAAACCAAATCTTCTATATGAATTCTCTTCTCTTAGAATCTCCTGTGATGCACACAAACTAATAAG
Source organism: Octopus bimaculoides (assembly GCF_046866305.1). Classification (NCBI taxonomy): domain Eukaryota; kingdom Metazoa; phylum Mollusca; class Cephalopoda; order Octopoda; family Octopodidae; genus Octopus; species Octopus bimaculoides. Next base: position 45,133,219 of record NC_142932.1, on the reverse strand, counting down.
GGAGCCTTTACGAAATTATGTGAGGCACGAGGGCCAGTCAGGCGGTACTGGCGATATATATATATATATATATATATATATATGCAGATTCTCCAAATTCAGTCTATTAGTGGCACAGTGAAGGTTTGTGAGACATTTCAAAGATTCTCCATCTGAGATTCTTTAACTGAATAGATGCACACACCTGGGTGTGTGTGCAACGACAGCTAAAATCCCAATGTGTCTTTCCTTTTTCAAATCAATAGGGTGTAATTTCAAACACCTTGGCTGCTGTATCTAGCACTTCACATGGAAGAACAGAGACTACCTCACTGGCTTGTTGCTATTTCATTTGGTATTGCTGCTGCTGTTACATTGCTTTTCTTTTGTTAATGCTGAAAGATTTTTTACAATGTTGTTTTTTTTTAATTATTATAGTTTATTTTGTTTTGTTGTGTTCTATTGTTATGATATATTTTGCTATTGTCAGTTATGTTGCTTTGTTGTTTTCTTCATTCCTTAATGTTTGTTGCTCTTGTTATTGTATTTTTATAAGTAATCTGTGAAAATAAGCAACTGCATGTTATTTCCCTCCATTCAGAGACACACAAACACATTTTTACAAACACACACATATATACACCTGAAACAAACACATAAGCATACATTCGTATATATATTTAAACATGCATTTAAATATATATATAAGATATATATGTATGTATATATATATATATATATATATATATATATATATATATATATATATGTACATATATGTATATATGTATATATATATGTATGTATATATACACAAAAATACATTTATGCATATTTACAAGTGTACATGCATGGAAACATTGATACAAATATTCATGCTTACATACATATCTGCATTCACATATATGTGTACATGTGCATATATGTATAAAAATACATACACTCACCATACATACATATAATCATACATACATGCATATAACCATACATATATATAATTATGTATACATGCATATATACATACATACATACATAATCAAAACCTCTAAAATAAGACACATGAAATTATATGACAACAAAATATAGTTCTTTGATTTGCCATTATTTTGCACTTCCTCTTCCACTTCCTTTCAACTCCCACCTTCCTATTCTGTTGCAGTATTGACTGTAGACAAATTTGTTTTCCTTCCTTTTTTTTCTGTTTCTTCTTTGTTTTGGTTCTACATTTTGTTTTTACGCCATTTGCTTATATATTTGTATATGTTTGTAGTGTGTAGTCACTTTTGTAATGCCTTTATAACCACGATGCATGTTTCTGTATGTGTCTCTCTCTCTCTCTCTCTCTCTCTCTCTCTCTCTCTCTCTCTCTCTCTCTCTCTCTCTCTCTATCTATCTATCCCTCTATCTATCTATCCCTCTCTGTCTCTGTCTGTCTGTCTGTCTCTCTCTCTATCTATCTATCTATCCCTCTCTCTCTTTCTCTCTCTCTCTCTCTATGTGTATGTATGTGCTTGTGTGTATATATGCATGTATATTTTCATATATATATATATATAAATCAAAAACAGGTTGATGCATATGTATGTATGTTGGAATATGGAGTTACATCTATACATACATATATATATATATATACTAGCACACACACACACACACACACACACACGCACACACGCACACACACACACACACATATATATATATATATATATATATA
>NC_142932.1:45114023-45126523 GCF_046866305.1 Octopus bimaculoides | reverse complement strand
AACCTTTAAAGAACTTTTCTGTTCTTTGAAAAATGAAGAATGTAAATGTATAGAATAAGTAACAACGCAAGCAGAACCTAGCCTGGTAGCTGAATTGTAAAATTAGCAGTTATCTTATCTTCCCTGTTTTTAATAGAATTTAAACATACAGAGAATTTTGTGATTGCAATTAATTTTCTCTTTATTACATCCATTGCAAAATGGTTTGTAAGAGTGTATATTTTCTATTGCCTCCAGGCAACACAGTTAACATGCCCCCATTCTTCTGCATGTGTAATTGTGAATTTTACAATGCTCTGCTCCAATTTATGATCAATGTTTAAACTTTTGACATGTCACACGTATTCAGCTAATGAGAATGAGTTTACAAACAGTACATTTTTAAACGAATGCAAACATGCATAAAATTGCTTTTTAGAAATATTTGCTGTAAAGTCAATGTGTTTCTTAGTGCTTGTTCATGAAATTACCCTACAATGGTATACTATGTTAATGACAAAGAAGTTACCATTCAATAAGCAAGCCTATAGTTTTACATTTTGACTTTTAAGTTATACATCTACCATTTGAAGGAACATCATTATCATTCCTACAGTTACACATTTAGTCATTCTATTAAAATGACTAGTTCATAAATCATTATTCATATTTTCTCTGTTGATGTTTTTTGGGTTTATAACCTTGCAAAATGTGTCTGTGTGAGAATCATTCATGATCCTGCTCTGCAAACCAGAAGCTGCTCAAAATTGTACTACTCTAAGCATATGGTATTGTCTAATTCTTCATTAAATAGGGCTAATATTGGATTTCAGGTACTATAGTCTTATTTAAATTCAGTAGACTTGCAGCCAGCTGTGGAGTGGTAGATAATGAGAGTTCAACTGTATTTGAACTAAATACATGGTAGAATTGTGTACTTGGTGGAAAATTTCTTTTTATGAGTAGCAGCAATAATAGTCTAGATATACAAAATCTTATCTGGATGTTGTATGAAGGATTATACCTCATGACATTTAATTAAAAAATTTTTTTTGACTTCTATGGGTATAAGACATAACGAAGGCTCTCAAGAGTCTTATCTTTTTTGTTATATTTCCTATTAAATTTATGCCCATATTACTTATTAGGGTGCATGTATGTTTATCCAATACCGTAGTAGTCATATTTAAAACTAATATTACGAATTCTGTTCACCTCTTTTGTTTTACTAGTTACTTTAACTTCGTCTACATCTTTAACTATAATTTCCTCCACTAATTTATCCATATAAATGTCATCATATAATTTTCTGTATCAGATTATTGTATTTCAATATTATCTTTATGCTTATTACCTATACTATTACTAAATTTGTAATGCCTGCGCCTATTAACAATATTAACATTCATAAAATTGCTATTATTGTGAACTGGCAGAATCATTAAAGCATGAGATAAAAATGCCTTGTGGCATTTACTCTGTCTCTTTACAGTCTAATTTCAAATCCTGCTGGAGTCAACTTTGCTATTCATTCATTCCTGGTCAAACAAAATAAAGCATCAATCAAGAACTGGGTTTAATAAAATAAACCGACTCCCTCTCCTCTGAAAATTACAGGCCTTGTGCTTAAATCAGGAACCATAATAATAATTATTATTATTAGTTATTTACTTTTAATCTGCATGTTTGTTACTATCACTTGCTGAGACACACCCAGCATCCTAGGGCGAGTGAAGTATAAGATATGTTACAGTATGACCGGAAGCTAGGAGAGAAGAGGCAGAGGCAGTAGTGAAATATTTTCATGTAATACAACACAGACATTTAAATTGATAGGCTTTTTCTAAGGATGTGGGCAGTACTTGCCAGCACAATCTTTAGGATTTCTCTGAGACATGGTCCTTCTAGGATGTTATCTGGATGTTTCAGACATCCCTTTTTTTTTTTATCATACCTAGGGCACCTTGAATAACAGGAACAGTTCTCACTTTATGATGCCACATATTTTGTATTTTAATTTCCAGGTCCTTATATTTACTTAATTTGTCAAATTCCTGTTCAGATATATTTTTAATCAGGGGGAACACTTACATCTATTCATCTACTATCATTATAATTATGTGATGAAAACTCACAGCTTATTTTACTGGGTGTGATGGAAAGTATCAGCTGCTGTCCACAGCCAGCAGACTAAGGTGACACTTGTTTATTGGTCATGCTTCAAGAACCCTATGAAGAATTCTTGCAGTTCCAAGCAATGCTGATTTTTGTAGGTGTTCTACATTCACACTTGCACCAATCTTTTTCAACTATGCTGAGAGTTGAGTGCTGATACTTCCAAGTGCACCAATTACTATTGGTATCACGTCTACTCTCCTTCATATTTCCCACTTCAGATTGTCATAGTTATTATTATTGTTATTATTGGTGTTGTTGTTGTTGTTGTTATTATTATTATTATTATTATTATTATTATTATTATTATTATTTATTACTACTACTGCTGCTGTTAGAATGGTGAGCTCACAAAGTCATTAACATGCCAGACAAAATGCTTAACGACATTTCGTCCATCTTCACATTCTGGGTTCAAATTCGGCCGAGGCCGACATTGCCTTTCATTCTTTCAGGGTCAATAAAATAAGTACCAGTTGAACAGTAGGGTCGATATAATTGATTTGTCCCCTCCTCTGAAAATGCTGGCCTTGTGCCAAAACTTGAAACCATTATTATAATAATTATAATAATTATTATTATTAAGGCGTTGAGCTTGCAGAATCCTTAGCATGCCAAACAAAATGCATCCATTTTTATGCTCTAAGTTTGAATTCTGTCAAGGTTGACTTTACTTCTAATCTTTTTGGGGTCAACAAAATTAATACCAGTTAAGTACTGGATCATTGTAATTGACTATCCGCGCCTCTCAAAATTTCTGGCCTTGTGTAGAAAAGATTATTATTATAAAGCTATTTTTTGCATGCTACTTTAGTTAACAGAGATATTGTCTTGAGGCTTGTGGACAAGTGTCCTGAAATCTCATGAATCTTTCTTAGGATTCTTTCAGGATGCATGATTGCATTTTACTGCAGTGGGACCAAACTCAAGACCACATGGTTGCAAAGTGATTTTTACGACCATACTGCCATGCCTAGATGTTTCGGAACATATCTAAGTTTACAGATTGTCACATTTTATATTGATATGCAATGAAAATGCAGATAATAAGAAAAGGAAAATCAAAAAAGTGCAATAAAAAATTTTTTGGAAAATATAAATTTAAATAGTACAATAGATGTTTTGTTTTTTTCTCTGCCAATAATAACTTGCTTTGTACATTTCTTTCTTAAGTTGACAAGGCCTAAGAAATGAAAACCTCAAAGCAGGTAGTTCTTGCACCATCTCTCATGCATGAGGAAATAAAAGACTTTATCACCGTATTCTTTAATTTAATAGAGAAAGAAAAAAAGGAAAGAAAGGAAACCCAGTCATATCAATGAAAAGAAATTTTATTTACTGTGATATTCAATCCCTTAGCTCTTCTGGAAATTGTATATCAAACCAAATAACAATGAAGATGAAAGAACAGTGGTATCTTTTGACAATTAGCAAAATAAAATAAAATTTAAAAAAAAATAAATAAAATGAAAAAAATAAAAAAAGAGCTTTGCTGAAACAGAGGAGAAGGAGAAGGAATAGAAAAGAGAGAGAGAGAGAGAAAAAAAAAAGAAGTAGGGTTTTGTACATTTTTGTTAGTTTTTAGCTTTTCCACAATAACATCAGGTTCATTGCAAACAAAAGTACCGTGATGTTTATTGTTAGATGTACATCAGTAAAACTTTGTGGTGGTTCATCTTTTAGTTTTACATTTAGTGGAAGAGAGTGAAAAACTAAATAATAAACTATTTTCAGAATAGAGAAGAAAAATTAGAAGTAAAGAAAGAAAACAAAGGGAGAATTTTTACAATAGAGAAGAAAGTTAAAAAAAGATCATTTTGTAAGGAAATAAAAACTATATGTACATGTGTATGCATGTATAAATGTATAAGTATGCATGCATGTTTTTGTGTGTATATATATGTGTCTGTATATACATACATACATACATGTCCTTATATATATATGCTTATAGTTTACATATACATTTATGTTTGTATGCATGTATGCTTTATATATATATATGTATATACATATATATAATATTCATGCATATATGCATATATAAGCATATCTGTGTATGCATATATATGTGTGTGTGCGTGGTGCATATATATATATTTTCGAAACCTGCATGTGTGCTTGTATATATATATATATATATATATATATATATATATATATATATACACGCACACCCACACACACACACACACACAAACACACATGCAGGTTTAAAAAATAGATGTTTTAAAGACAATAGCAAAGATTATAGGTTTCTTTTTTATTTGAAAAATTGTAAGAGATTAATAAAATCAAAATGAAAAATAAAGCAAAATGAAGAAATAAACTCTCCAAAACTGTATTACGCTAAAAGAACCAATAGAAGAACAACAACGACGGCGACGACAAAGAAGAAGGAGAAGAAGAATGAAACGCCAAACAGAAAATGAAACACCACACCTTAATATAAAACTATTTCCATGAAAGTAAAAATGATCCAATTATTTTTAAAAGAATAACTCATTGTTAAGTTTGAAAAACTAAATGAATGGTCCATGATTTTTACTGATTAGTTTGTTGCTTTTTTTTTGTGTATTTTTGTGGTCTTTTTTTGTGAGCTTGTACTTAAATTTGGTTATCTATTTAGTTATTTTATCATGTTCTTCTCCTTTTTCTTTCTCTTTGTAATTTTTCCTTAAATTTTCATTATCTTATCTACTTCTGTTTATTTTATTTATCATTATTATTTTTTTTTTTTTTTATTCTTCATTTGTATTATTATTTTCCTCTCTGCTCATATTTCCTTACTCTTTCAAACCTTCGCTTTTTAATTCTCTCTCTCTCCCCTTCTCCCCCCTCTCATTTATACTTGCCTTTTTACTAGTTTTTTTTTTTTTAGTACCTCGTTTGCCTTATTATCCACTCAATTTTTCAGATATCATTCCTCATTCCTCTATTAATTCCATCATTCTTTTTTTTTTTGCAGTATATTTTAAGCTGTAGATCTGTTTTTATCCCTTAATTATCTTATTTTTTTTTACTTATCAAATTTTATTTTAAAATTTTAAAACATTTTTTTCATTCTTACTTTCGCAATCATTTCATTAGTTTGTATCAGTTACTTTTTATAGAACTAATTACAAGAATCGATCATTAGTTATTCTGCTTGAATATTACCCACCACCACTGCCACTCCCCTATTCATTGCTACAACAACCCTCTCTTCATACACTAACATTCATTTACTAGTAACATCTCCCATCCTTTCTACCCATCAAATGAACTTACCCAATAAGAAATTCACTAAAATATAACCACTTTTCATGTTCATCTTTCCTCCACCTACTCCCTATTCTTTATTGCATGTTTGGTGTAGGTGCTGGGGTTGTTGTTTTTTTTTTATTTAGTCCTCCCCGCAGCTCATGCCTCCAGCTTTTATCTTTTGTTATTTCATAGAATATTTTCTTTGTTTCAAAACAATGTATTTGTGAATTTCTTCATGACTTAGAGGAAGAGAACTTACTACTATTTACTGATCCCTTCAAGCCCCTGTGTTTTATCCCTACATAATACAATCTCCCAGAGAATAAATTACACAAGCATGCTTTTTGCTTTGAAGACAGCAATTAAGTTAGTATTAACATATTTCATGCAGGGTATATTAAAATACTAATTAAACATTGTTTGTGTTATATCAGTGAATACAAGAGATAATTCCAAACTTGTTCCTACCTTACTAAATCTCTTCAGCAATAAAAAAAGGAGCCCTTTAGGTTATAAATGACCATGGGATTGCACCTAGAAAGTTATCACCTAAGGCACAAGTCCATGCAAGGTTGTTTATGGAAGACCAGCAGTTGCTCATGCATACTAACCTCCTCTTTCCATACCACTGATGTTATCCAAGGCAAAGGCCGATACAGGCTGGAACCAGTGATGTCGCAACTCATTTCTACAGCTGAGCAAACTGGAGCAATGTAAAATAAACACAACACACAGCCTAATCCAAGAATCGAACTCACTACCTCATGGTTGTGAGCCTATGCTCTAACCCATGAGCCATGCACCAAAGAAAATTATTCAGTGAAATTGCACACAATATTTTGCCTTGATTACACTATTTATTGGTCTTGGTTGTCAAGGTTTGTGTTTGAGATATTTAAAGTACACATTTGTGAGTTCATTGACTGAACCATTATGTCACTCTGCTCCCATAAATTACTGATATATACTGACAGTAAATATCTTTAGGTTACACAATTTTTGGTTGATAGTAGAAAGGAGAACCAAACTGAAAGAATTCTAGCCAAATCAAACATACCGAAAACAGCCTGTATGGTTAAGCACCATTAGCACCACCTCTTCCAGCAATCAAACCCACTACCATATGATTCTGATATGATTCCAGCAACATAACCACTAGGCCATCTGCATTCATGAATTACTGGTACTGCAATAAATGCTCGTAGTTCACTTAGTTTGTGGTTGACAATAGCAAAGGAAACCAAAAATTATTAAGAACTCCAGCCAAATCAAATATGTTGAGAAGCAATGACTCAAATGAATTAGCAAGCACAATATGCTGTGATGCAAATGTATTTAACTCATATCGATATAAAAAATATTCAAAACAAAAAATAACAAGAAGTTGAGGAGGGTGACGACGATGACGATGACGATAGTAATAGCATTGGTGGTAATGGTGCTGATGTTAGTGATAATTTTGGTGTTATCAATGCTAATCATTCATTGGCATTAGCCATATCAACTCTAATAACATTAGCAGTGATAGTTGTAATAGTAGTATAGTGATGTGATGGTGGCAATGGTGGTGATGGAATATTAATATTACCACTGCCAACACCACTATGAATCTCCATATAAAATATGCAATCCACTTGTTTCTATATTCAAAAACTACCACTAATACTACTACTACTACTGGTTTTGGTAGTAGTGCTTATGGTGGTGGTGGTGTTTGTGGTTGTGGTGGTGGTAGTGGTAGTTATTATTATTATTATTATTATTATTATTATTATTATTATTATTATTATTATTATTATTACTATTATTGTTGTTGTTGTTAGTAGTAGTAGTAGTAGTAGTAAAAGAAGAAGAATCAGCAGCACTAAAAGTTGTATTGGTTGTACAAGACAAGATGATGTTGTCACTATGGTAAGAGCTTCATCACAGATAAAAAATAAATTTAATTTACACAGATATAAATATATACATGTATGTATATATGTATGCATGTATGTATGTAGGTATGTATGTATTAAGCAGAAGCCAAAAAAAATTCAGTAAATACATATATAGAAATAGTGAATGTCAAAAAAAGACAAAAAGAAAAAAAATCAAAGAATAATGTTTTAATAACTAATAGTGAAAATTGTACTTTTAAAAATTTCAGACAAGATTCAACAAGAATGTTATCATCCTCATTGTCATTGTCATCAATATCATCATCATTGTCATTGTCATCATTATCATCACCATTGTCATTGTCATCATTATCATCATCATTGTCATTGTCATCATTGTCATTGTCATCATTATCATCATCATTGTCATTGTCATCATTGTCATTGTCATCATTATCATCATCATTGTCATTGTCATCATTATCATCACCATTGTCATTGTCATCATTATCATCATCATTGTCATTGTCATCATTATCATCATCATTGTCATTGTCATCATTATCATCACCATTGTCATTGTCATCATTATCATCCTCATTGTCATTGTCATCATTATCATCATCATTGTCATTGTCATCATTATCATCATCATTGTCATTGTCATCATTATCATCACCATTGTCATTGTCATCATTATCATCACCATTGTCATTGTCATCATTGTCATTGTCATCATTATCATCATCATTGTCATTGTCATCATTATCATCACCATTGTCATTGTCATCATTATCATCATCATTGTCATTGTCATCATTATCATCATCATTGTCATTGTCATCATTATCATCACCATTGTCATTGTCATCATTATCATCCTCATTGTCATTGTCATCATTATCATCATCATTGTCATTGTCATCATTATCATCATCATTGTCATTGTCATCATTATCATCACCATTGTCATTGTCATCATTATCATCACCATTGTCATTGTCATCATTATCATCATCATTGTCATTGTCATCATTGTCATTGTCATCATTATCATCATCATTGTCATTGTCATCATTGTCATTGTCATCATTATCATCATCATTGTCATTGTCATCATTATCATCACCATTGTCATTGTCATCATTATCATCATCATTGTCATTGTCATCATTATCATCATCATTGTCATCATTATCATCATCATTGTCATTGTCATCATTATCATCCTCATTGTCATTGTCATCATTATCATCATCATTGTCATTGTCATCATTATCATCATCATTGTCATTGTCATCATTATCATCACCATTGTCATTGTCATCATTATCATCACCATTGTCATTGTCATCATTATCATCATCATTGTCATTGTCATCATTGTCATTGTCATCATTATCATCATCATTGTCATTGTCATCATTATCATCATCATTGTCATTGTCATCATTGTCATTGTCATCATTATCATCATCATTGTCATTGTCATCATTATCATCACCATTGTCATTGTCATCATTATCATCATCATTGTCATTGTCATCATTATCATCATCATTGTCATCATTATCATCATCATTGTCATTGTCATCATTATCATCATCATTGTCATTGTCATCATTATCATTAGTGTTGTTGGTGCGGAAATTAAAAAGAGTATTGTACTAGAATGTGAAGTTATCGTTTATATAGTTGATGTAGTAAATCAAGAACTTAAATTTTTTTAAAATTACAACTTCACTGTTGATAATAGTCATTATCATCATCATCATTATCATTTAATATCTGTTTCCCATGCTGGCATGGATTGGACAGTTTGACCAGAAACTGGTAAGCTGGGGAGCTGCACTAGGTTCCAGTCTGATTTGGCATGGTTTCTACAGTTGGATGCCCTTCCTAATGCTAACCACTCCACGTGTGTAGTGGGTGCTTTTTACATGCCACCAGCAATGGTTACAACTACGATATCACTTGGTTTGACAGGTCTTCTCAAGCACGGTGGATTGCCAAAGATCTCAGTCACTTATCACAGCCACTGTGAGGCCCAAAGTTTGAAGGATGCTTTTTTCACGCCATCAGCATGGGTGCCAGGTATGCGACACTGGCATTATATATAAATGATTAATTCTAATAAAAAAAATTGGGGGGAAACAACCTGAGAACTGAGAAGCCAATACTTCTTACAATAGCTTACAACACCATTTCTATAGAGATTTCTTGAAGAAAGAGTCCTAACTCTGTAAAATTGACATACAAAGTAAAAGTATAAACCATTGACTTGCATATTTCTTATAACTTGCATTGTTTTGGCTTTAGATCATGGGTTCAATTCCCAGACTAGGCAGTGCGTTGTGTTCTTGAGCTAAACACTTCATTTCACGTAGCTCCAGTAACTCTTCTCGATCAAGGTGGGGAGAATGTTGGCCTGTTTGCTTAGCCAGTGGAGTGGTGCCATTTGAAGGCTAAAGCAATACAAAAATCGCATTGTGACCAGCGATGTGTAACAACATCTGATAGCCTGGTTGGTCACATGATCACATGATATGTTAGACAATACTTCGTGCAGACTATACTTATTAAAGTTCGTTAAAATGCAGTTGTAGCTGTGTGATAAAGAAGTTTGCAATGCAACTATATAGTATGAGATTTAGTTCAGCACTGGACATTTTCTGTAAGAGACTAAGGCAGACTAATTCTTTACAAGTGAATTTAGTAAATGGAAACTGTGCAGAAGCTTGATTGTGTGTATGTATTTATCTTTAAGTTTCTGTTTGTCACTTCTCCATTTGACAAATGGAGAATTGTATCCCTGTAACCTAACATATATATATATATATATATATATATAGATATATATAGAACAGGCTTGTTTCAGCTTCCATCTACCAAACCCACTTTCAAGTCTTTGGTTGGCCCGAGGCTATAGAAGACATTTGCCCAAGGTGCCAGAGCCATGTTGTTGTGAAGCAAGCTTCTTATCACACAACTATTTATAATAGTTATTTACAGTTAATAATAATAATAATAATAATAATAATAATATAATAATAATATGTTTGATTACAGATTTCCTACAGACCAATCACTGCATTTTTTATGCAGAGAATGTTTAGTGAGCTTCTGTAACACTAATCATGCTCAAAGCACACCATTATTTTTTACTGTTGTCCAACATTTTTGCAGATATTTATCTGCAAAACATATACACAAACCTTCAGGTATCACAATCGCACATGCTTCTCCTTTGTTATTTCATAGAATATTTTCTTCGTTTCAAAACGAAGTATTTGTGAATTTCTTCATGACTTAGAGGAAGAGAGATTACTACTATTTACTGATCCCTTCAAGCCCCTGTGTTTTATCCCTACATAATACAATCTCCCAGAGAATAAATTACACAAGCATGCTTTTTGCTTTGAAGACAGCAATTAAGTTAGTTTTAACATATTTCATGCAGGGTATGTTAAAATACTAATTAAACATTATTTGTGTTATATCAGTGAATACAAGAGATAACTCCAAACTTGTTCCTACCTTATTAAATCTCTTCAGCAATAAAAAAAGGAGCCCTTTTGGTTATGAATGACCATGGGATTGCACCTAGAAAGTTATCACCTGAGGCACAAATCCATGCAAGGTTGTTTATGGAAGACCAGCAGTTGTCCATGCATACCAGCCTCCTCTTTCCATACCACTGATGTTATCCAAGGCAAAGGCCGATACAGCCTGGAAACAGTGATGTAGCAGCTCATTTCTATAGCTGAGCGAACTTTCCAGGAAATCCCATCCCCAGAACTTTCCAGGAATTAGCTCATCCTCTGAACTTTCCAGGAAACCCTCAGAACTTTCCATGAAGTCCAATCCGCAGAACTATTCCAGAAGTAATTCCTCCCCCACCTCAGAACTTTCCATAGCAGCCAAATCTCCCTCAAATCTCCCTACTGTATTAATGCGACAATTCTGCGTATTATGTAGTTTGAATGAGAAACTGTAAGGTGTATGAGCAACTGGTTGTGTTAATGGTCGAAGAAAGGGGAATTGCATTAGAAAAAGTTTTAATCGCTGTTCTCGGTATGTATGGGGGTAGGAAAAAATAGAAGAGGCATTAAGAAGTTGACGTTAAGAATTGCTTTAACAGAAAATGAAGCTGTAAGAATTAATGGGGAAATTGTTTGTAAGAATTAATATAAGACATATCCAATTTGAGAAATGTGAAGATAAAAGCTAAGTGAAGAAGTATGGAATAAGTAATTGTAGAAAAACAATTTATATTATAGAATAGATACATACCTGTTGTGAGAGCTTATTGTATTGGACGTGTGTATAATCATAGAGAAAGTGAAAGACATATGAAATGGACGTGTGTGTGTATGTGTGCATGTGTTTTTTGCAGCTAATTTGGCGGGAGTTATGCAGTCAGCAGGAGGTGGTTTGTGTTTTATCTCTCGATCAATAGCTGGACAAGTGAAAATATTTTTTTAATATGTGTTTTGGGGAAAGGGGATCTTTTGAAGTGGGCGTCAAATGAAAAGAGACATGGACAGTTTTATGACTGAACTTCTTTTGAATCTGGCGTAAGAGGAAAGAATTGAAGTGCGTGCATATGTCTGTTTGTGTGTGTGTGTATGTTTGATGGGGTGTGCGAAACAGAGAGAATAATGTTAATGGTGTGTGTGTATATGAGAGAGAAAGAAAGAAAGAGAGAGATGACTGAAATTTTTCCATTCAGTTTTTGTAGTGAGTGAATGTGTGTGATTGACAGACAAAAACTGAGGGAGAGAGAGAGAGAGAGAGAGAGAGAGAGAGTGTAATTATGTATGTATGAATGGCTTCAGTGACACACACTCACATACACGCACACATGCATGTTGTTTTAATTGATTTTCTCGGTAACTATGGGGACTAGGAAAAAGTATAAAGTGTGTTCTAATCTATGCACCCGTCTCCACATGTGTGCCATTTTTCACACAAATCCACCCAGCCATTTGGCCGTGAACCTCGAGACAAGAAAGAATACAATGGTCGCCCATGTTCAATTTATATTATAGATGTATGTGTGTATATATATAAATATATACACACACACACACACACACACATATATATATATGTGTGTGTGTGTGTATGTGTGTGTGTGTGTATGTATATATATATATATATATATATATATAATATACGCAGTAATCCCTCGATTATCGCATGTGTTACATTCCCAAA
>NC_142932.1:45096523-45106523 GCF_046866305.1 Octopus bimaculoides | reverse complement strand
ACAACAGCAACAATCTTCCAACAATAACCATCAATGATAACCTGAAAACAGAGAGATAATGGAACAAAGTATGTAAGGATTTGTAAACATATTTTAAACAAGAAACACTACAACAATCACAATCACAATCACAAACAACAACAGCTACAACAACAGCAATAAAACAACTTCTAGAACAACAGCACAAGTCACACAATACAGCAAAACAAAGAGACAATTAACAATAACAATGATCTTTCTCGTTTGCCACAAGGGCAATACAGACTCGAACAATGCCATGCATTCTAATTGGAGTGCAATCAAATATGATTGCATTGAAATAAGCGTTCATGTTTATGTTGTGTTTTACATATATATGTGCAAATGGAAATTTATAGACACAAGGAATATAAAAGAATAAAGTTATTAGCTTCTAATGTTGGTACAAGCCTGCAAATGTGGTGTTGAAGCATAGCTGGTTAAGCCAGTGCTAAGTCTTTGTATTACATGCAATGTTTAATATTAGTAGGGTTATCAGGGCCAGAAATGTGAGCACTCCTTTCTGGGTTCCTTCACATAACCAGTTATGAGAGAGCAAAAGAGAGGGTAGGGGGAACAGTACAGGTGAAATCAACTCCTGCACTTCACTATCAAACTTGAAGCACTAAAAGGTAAAGTTGGCCCCAGGTGGAATTTGAACTCTCCTGTCCTTGTCTGTCTACCATTGTTTAGCCTCTCAGCTCCTATCATAAAGCTAACCCCTGCTTACTAAAATTACCCCACTCTTCACTTAGTCATGGGGGCATTTCTCTTCCCTGTTCTTTTGTTCTTAGGATTATAAATGTAAGCACTCCTTTCTGGGTTCCTTCTCTTAATCAGTTGTTAGAGAGCAAGAGAGAGGGTAAGGAGAGCAGTACAGGTGAAGTCAACTCCTGCAACTTCTTGAGGCACTGAAAGGTGAAGTTGGCTCCAGTGGAATTCGAACTCACCTGTTCTTGTTCCTCTGTCATAGTTTAGCCTCTCAGTGCCTGTCATAAGGCCAAATTCTTCTTTCTAAAATTACTCCACTCTGTACTTAATCAGGGGTGGGAGTTCATCTTTCCTGTTCTTTTCTGATATTAGAGCCAAAAAATGTGATTACTCCTTTCTGGGTTCCTTTATATAACCAGCCGTTAATAAAAGTGAGGCTAGGGAGAGCAGTACAGGTGAAATCAACTGCTGCACTTCACTATTATTTTTGTTTATCAACCTTGAAGCACTGAAATGTAAAGCTGACACCTGTGGAATTTGAACTCACCTGTTTTTGTCCCTGTGTCATAGTGCCTCTCAGCACTTAGCATAAAACCACCTCCCTCTTACTAAAGTTACTCCACTCTCCACTTAGTCACGGGGGGAAGGTTCTTCCATCTTGTTCTTTTTTGTTTTGCAACTTACTTTGGTAACCCCATTAGTGCCAGTGGCACATACAAGCACCCAGTATACACAAGGCTGACATTAGGAAGGGCATCCAGTCATAGTAAATATGTCAAAACTGAGGGCCCAGAAGTTAATGATGATGACTGACGAGTGCAGCAAGTTGTAACAAATATTGCAAAGCATTACTCTTTTATTTGTTTTACTCTTTTATTTGTTTCAGTCATTTGACTGCAGCCATGCTGGAGCACTGCCTTTAGCTGAACAAATCGACCTCAGGACTTATTTTTTGTAAACCTAGTGCTTATTCTGTCAGTTTCTTTTGCTAAAGCGCTAAGTTACAGGGACATAGACACACCAACACCGGTTGTCAAACAGTGGTGGTGGTGGTGGGTCAAACACAGACACACAGCCATATACATACATACATACATACATACATATATATATATATATATATATATATATATATATATATATATATATATATATATATATATATATATATATGCACACATATATAATTATGTGTATTTCTTCTATCTTAATGAATAAAAATTCTTCTGATAGAATAAATGGGTTAATAGAAACCAATGTAGCAAAGAACACAAAATAACTGTGGTTAGCTCCTGTTTTTAAGGCAGGAACTCCTTGAAATTTTGGGTATTTGAGTATATTTAAGAATTTAAGGATTGGAGAAAACGCATGTTATAATTGCATACTTTATTCCTACATATGTTTCAAAGGATTACAACCTGTGTGATCCATAGGGATCTATGGATCACACAGGTTGTAATCCTTTGAAACATATGTAGGAATAAAGTATGCAATTATAACATGCGTTTTCTCCAATCCTTAAATTCTTAAATATACACATATATATATATATATGTATATATGACGGGCTTCTTTCAGTTTCTGTCTACCAAATCCACTCATAAGGCTTTGGTTGGCTCGAGGTGCCATGCAGTGGGACTGAGCCCAGAACCATGTGGTTGGTAAGCAAGCTACTTACCACACAGCCAATCCTGTACCTCTATAATGCTTTAATAGCTCTGCCAATTTTCTACCTTCTCCTTAGGAACCCAATATTGAACTGCTGCCTATTTAAGAACGACTTCCCAGAAGGAAGCACAAGAAATTAAGCTGTCCTTAGTATAGTTTGAACAAAGAATGTAAAAGCTCCAAGAAAGAAATCTTTACTTTGCATTTCTGCTGAACTACATATAAAAAACAAAATAACTTAATGTATTAATAATAATAAGAATCCTTTCTACTAAAGGTACAAGGCCTGGAGTTTGTAGGAAAGTGACTAGTCAATTACATTGACCCCGAAAGGATGAAAGGTAAAGTTGACCTCGGAATCATTAATAATGATAATAATGGTTTTTAATTTAATCAAAAGACTAGTAGTTTAAAGAGGAATGGGGTAGTTGATGGAATCGATCCTAACATTTGACTGTTACTCTATGAACGGCAAAGTTGACCTCAACAGAATTTGAATGCAAAATGTAAAAACAGACAAAAATGCCACTAAGCATCTTGTCCAACATGCAAATAATTTTTCCAACTCAACATCTTAAGAATACTAATAATAGTAATAGTAATAATAATAGTGATGTTTCCAAATTTCGGTGCAAGGCTAGCAATTTCAAGGAGGGGTTAAGTTGATTACATCAACCCTAGTGCTTAAATGGTACTTGTTTTATTGATTCCAAAAGGCAAAGCTGACCTCGGTGGAATTTGAACTCAATTTCTTTAACTTAGGCAGTAGTCCAGAAATTTGTGTGAAGGAGTAGTTACTTAACTGGTACTTTATTTTATTGACTGTAAAAAAAGAAAAACAAAGTCATTTCTGCACTCACCCCTATGTTACAAAAGGTGAGAACAAACCAGGAATCACCGTCACTGTTACTTCCCCTGACTGTGACCCTTGACCCCTGCACATGCGTATATTATGGTGAGATGCACAAATTTGGACAGTCACCTCATCTTCAGTCTTGGAGACTAAGAAGATACACCCCTTGGTTGGCTCAATGGTTAGAATGTCAGGCTCACAATCATGAGGTAGTGAGTTCAAATCTTAGACCAGGCTGTGTTGTGTTCTTAAGCAAGACACTTTATTTCACATTGCTCCAGTTCACTCAGCTGTAGAAATGAGTTATGATGTCACTGGTGCCAAGTTGCTTCTCCCTTGGATAACATCGGTGGCATGGAGAGGGGAGGCTGGTATGCATGTGTGACTGCTCGTCTTTCATAAACAACCTTGCCCAGACTTATATTTCAGAGGGTAACTTTCTAGGTGCAATCCTATGGTCATTCATAACCAAAGAACGTCTTTACTTTACCTCACACATCAGATAGGGCTTCCTTTATTTGTTCTTTGATGGTATATGGAACATCACTTCACCTTTTTGAGAGATAAAAGTATGACACTTTTACCTTTAGCCATTCTTGAAAAAATTCTTCAAACAAAAAAAACATATGCTATAATGACAAAACACCTTCACTTCTGGCTAGATTGAATCCATGTCTAAATCTTCTCTTGCTCTGATGTCATTTACACTGTTTTACTTAGGCAAAACATGTGTATGAGTGTTGATCCTACTGTTATTGTTGTTATTAACAAACATGTTGCTAGAATTTTTCACTTTACTGTTATTACCAAATGAAATGTTATTTTTTTATTCTTTCTGAGTGTCTGTCTTGCTGTGTGTTATGGGAGAACCCTGAACACCCCCATATGGGTGAAGGTAGGCTAACTGATTACAATAAATAAGAACTGAATGAACTCTCAGGGGAGTAGTTGATGAGTGTTAGTTCAACCATGTTGGTTAACCATGTTAGTTTGACGTGTGTGGGTTTAACACTCAGTAGTTGAACAGTGAATACTGAGTATCGTACCTACATTCAAGTGGTATGGAGTGCATTCTGTGTTAATATATTTGCTGTGATAGGTTATTTATTTGTGTAATACTGTTTTACACCAGACATGCATACCCACATCATAACATTGTGAAATATTCTTTTCTCACATATATTCTTTTCTCATATATATTCTACATATGTGCATTCATTTCTATAATTTGCATTTGAGCAAGCATTGTCGTTAAATCTTAACCATTTTGAACGAATATAAGCAATAAAAAATACTATGGTCAAGAACTCCTTTTTTTCACCCTGTCAAAAAGAAAACAAAAAAAAAATGGAAAAGCCAAACTGTTCCCCATACATACCAGGTCCACAAAACTTAACACAAGAATAATCTAGCCTATATTTGAAATTAACTATCACCTAGAATGAATGTTGTCAGGTGCTCACAGCCCTCTACCATTCAGGCAATGGGATCAGTGGATTTTCTGCTTTAGAAATTTAATGAGGATTAGTGGCGGGGAAGTACAATAATGTTCTCAGGGAGACTCTGGGTGCCAACAAGAATGAACTGGCTAGTCTGCTCTGGAGGACTTTCTAGCTGGAAACTGTTATGGATTATTTCCAGATGTCCTTGGCCTGGCAGTGCTACTGGGAGGTGGGGGCGGGGGCGCTGCCAGTGAGCTGAACTCTATACAGGCTGTCAGATTGGCTTGTCTGAGGTATGCGCAGAATGATAAAACCATTCTGCACACCCTCATCCAGTGTCCAGGCATTGCTGACTTGTGGGGTAATGCCAGACAGCTGCTACCGTGTGTGTATGCTATGCATATGTCCCTTCTTTATCAGTGTATACCATGATTGCTTACCTTTTTTTTATATCATTTCATTATATGTAATCCCCCACACTTTATGTCTGGCTTTGTATTGTTTGTTGCCTTCATCTTTCACCTTTGAGGCAAATAAATGAAATCATTATTATTATTATTATTATTATTATTATTATTATTATTATTATTATTTTTATCATCATCCAGTAAAAACTGAAGACATATACATGCTAAACTGCTCTTTTGCCAAACAGTGTACGTCATCCAGGAAATGATAAATATATTATCACCATCATTTTAACCTCTACTTTTCTATGGTTGCATGGGTCAGATGAAATTTGTTCATGCAGATTTTTATAAGGCTAGATGCCTTTCCTCTCATCAACATTCACCTATTCCCATGGTCAGAAATGTTTCTCACAGAAGACTGGAATGAACACCATTCCTTCTATTATTGAAATGTTCACTTACAACCATCACATGATGTTGGGAGAAGGGCACACACACACACACACACACAGGTATACATCTATAAATACACATATATGACAAGCTTCTTTTAGTTTCCATCTACAAAATCCACTCACAGAGCTTTGGTTGGCTTGGGGTTTTAGTAGAAAACACTTGCCCAAGTTATTGTACTGTGGGACTGAACTCGAGACCACATGCTCAGGAAGCAAGCTTCTTAACCACACAGCTACACCTATGCTTGCATATAGAATATGAATATCTTTATGCTACCTGCATGCTCTCTGTCCTGTCAACCATTTTTCCTCACCTTTCATCCCTTAACACCTTTCATGTCTCTATCATCTGAGAGCAGAAGAGACACAAACTATGTCCCTCTGCTTTCTCAGCTACTTCTTTTCCCACCCCAAACTACTTCCATTTCCTATTATCTTCTCCCACTTACTGTCTCCATCAATCACCTCTTTTCTCTGCTTTCTCTCTCATTTGTTATTCTCCATTATTAACATCTTGCTTATCTGCTATCACCCTCAATACCCTCAAATATCTACTGCATTCCTCACTCTTGGGCCTCTCCTATATTTTCATTCCATCATTTGTCTCAGTCACCTATATCCTGCCCATCCACCCAGCCTAAACCACTGTATCACCCTACTTATTCACACTACCCACAATGTCCCTTGAGCGCATGTCCCAATACATCTTTGCTACAATCTCTCTTAATATTGCTCTCTTTTTCCTACTCACTGATTCACTCACTCTCTTTATTTTATTCTCTAACTCACCCTCCATTCTTTGTCAACTTGAGTATTTATGTATTTACTCTATAGCAAGACACTTCACCCTGTCCCTCTATTCCTCTAAACTCTCATTGAATAGCACAAAGCCACTCCTCCTTCCTTGCTTAGAGCGTCTTTTTTGTTTTGCAAGTTACTTGGTGACCCTGTTGGTGCTGGTGCCCTGTAAAAAAGCACCCAGCATATCCTGTAATGTGGTTGGTGTTATGAGGGGCATCCGGCCATAGAAACCATGCCAAAACAGACTATGGAACCTGGTGCAGCCCCTGGCCTTACCAGCTCCTATCAAACTGTCTAGCATGGAAAATTGATGCTAACTGATGATGATGATGATGATGATGATGATGATGATCTAAAACCAGATTTAATTTTTCTGTGTCAAACACTTTAAGCTGTCTTTACATTTCTTTGCACAATACTCAGGAACAAATCCTGTATTCCTTTCGAGTTCCTTATATATATGTATGTGTGTGTCACTGTGTAGACACCATTTGGGCACTGGTGGCTTTTGTATATGTTCCTGATCAACAAAATGTTCTAAGCAGTAATGTGATATATAGAAACCATTAATATGAAGTGTTTTGCTTGAAAACAAGTAAAAGTTAGCATGAAGAAGGATGTCTGGCAGTGAAATGCTGCTCTAAGAAGTCTTAGCCAAGCCATGCTAGTTTATGAAAAATGGATGTATAAACGACGATGACCATGATGATGGTACTATGCTGAAATTATAGGAAGCTGAACACTAAACGATGATGATGACACCCGATGTA
Source organism: Octopus bimaculoides (assembly GCF_046866305.1). Lineage (NCBI taxonomy): Eukaryota > Metazoa > Mollusca > Cephalopoda > Octopoda > Octopodidae > Octopus > Octopus bimaculoides. The sequence goes on along the minus strand of NC_142932.1, from coordinate 45,099,395 downwards.
GACTTTGTGAAGTTCACACTGAAGATATCACCCACATCATAAGCAGTTGTCCGAAAATGTCATCACGGTATTATCTACTAATGAGACATGATGTTGTAGCTAGGACACTGTATAATGAAATCCGTCAGAAGGGTAATCCCGAGGACAAAGAAATAAGAACCCACAATATGGTAGAAGCCATATCCACTCATAATGAAAAGGAATACTGGTGGAATGTACCAGTGAAGACTTCAATAAAATGTAAGCACAACAGACCTGATATAATGATTTAAGATAGAGAAGAGAAACTGTGCACAGTTGTGGAAATTAGCTTCCCAGCGGATGTTAACATAAAGCTGAAGATCAGTGGAAAAGAGAACACCTACACTGAACTATTGAGAAACCTACTGTTACTTAATCCAAATTACAAGTTCAGGTCTATACCTGCAATTATTGGGGCCCTGAGATATATAACACACTGCCTAAATACCAATCTTGAGAAATTAAGCTTCTCACAACCAGAAAGGAGAAAGCTAATTTGAAGACTACAGATCCAATCCATCTCTGGAACTGTAAAAATCTGTAAAAGTTTCCAGAAGTTTATCACTTGAATATATATGAGCATGTCTAGATATGCAACTATATGCATGAGAATACATACATAAAACATACAAATCTGCTTAAGCATACATACAAAAATACCCTGTTGTTGATGTTGAAATTCCAAAGAAGGATCCTTGTATCTAGGTTAGAAACCAGTTCTTTCTCTATTAGTAAGAAATTTTGTAATAAACTGAATAATGACATGCACACATACATTTATTCATTCATGTTTATGCCAATAATAATTGGTGCACTTAGTTTTGTGAGTAAATGTCTAAGTGGCAATCTGCAAAAGCTGGAGAATCCAACCAGCTAACATGCATATTATAGATATGATCTGTAGGCAGAACAATAAAAGTATGCAAGACTTTTCTCAAGTTCAAAATGGGAATTTGTTTTTGTTATCTACTTTCCAACAATTGTGCTTCATATCTTTGTCAGAAACCAGCTCCATTCTTTACAGGCAGACTTCAGACATTCAAAAATAGAATAGATTTTACATACAAATATACATATGTTAAAGATATAGACAGATATTTTACAGATGCAATGAGAATATCATAAATTGAGCTGAGAATTCATTATGTTGTGGGTGGGTGAGTCATTTAAGTCATTTAAGACCACACAAAAACTATCATATTCACTTTTCTTTTACTTCTTGATACTGTGATCTATTATGTTAACCTGTTGTGTCATACTTTTGTGACATGGCTCATTGAACACAGAGGAATTCCACTGTGTTCAGTGACCAACTTGCTGGGAGCACATTGAAAGTTTTTGACATAATTATCTTTAATATCAAGAAATAAATGGTAAGTGAATATAACATATATATATATATATATATATATATATATATATATATATATGTATATATATATATATATATATATATATATATATATATATATATATATGTATATATATATGTATAAATATATCATACACACATATGCATATACATACATATGTGTGTGTGTGTATATATATATATATATATACATATGTGTGTATGTACATATATGTGTATATATATGTATATACGCATATGTGTACATATATATATGTATGTATATATGCAAATATATATATATATATGTACACACATGTATATGCTAGATACACATACATATCCACACTCGTGTATAGATGTGTGTGTGTATAGATGTACGTATAGATGTACATATATATGTATGTGTGTGTATCTATATGTGTATATATAGATTTACATACATGTATACACATATATATATATATATATGTACACAGAGACACTCACACATAGAAACTCACCCATACACTCACACACTCATATTTATACGTATATGTACACATATGCATAGACACATTTCTATATACCGTGTGCATATTTCCCTATCTTTCAACACAGCTCATACAGATATCTATTATCTTTATGCATAATTCTCTACATATTTCTATATAATTTCCACAGCTAAACAACAATAAAGAATAGATTGGCAATGATTCAGTCAATGACAATGAAGTTGAAACACAAAAGGAAAATAATTAAGCTTTGCCATGCAGTGAGAAAGAGAGTGAAAATAGTGAGAGAGAGAGAGAGAGGTGTCAGAAGGAGAGAGAAAGTGAAAGTAGGATGGATGTAATTTCTATATATTAGAACCGGTAGGTGATTAACTGCTCTAGGTTGTTCTATCAGGTTCTGTGGTCTCTGTCTTTATGTGTATGAATATGATTGTTTGCATGTGGACATGTAGACTTACATGTATACACACACACATATATATTTATGTATACATATTATAGACACACACACACACATACATACAGACATACATACATACATATATATATATATATTGTGAAGGCTCATGGCTCAGTGTTTAGAGGGTCAGGCTCGCAATCATGATTACTGTGAGTTTGATTTTTGGACCAGACTGTATGTTGTGTTCTTAAGCAAGGCACTTTATTTCACATTACTCCAGTTCACTGTGCTGTAGAAATAAGTTGCAATGTCCCTAGTGTCAAACTGTATCAGCCTTTGCCTTGCCTTTGGATAACATCAGTGGCATGGAGAGAGGAGGCTGGTATGCATGGGCAACAGCTGGTCTTCCATAAACAACCTTGCTTGGACTTGTCCTTGGAGGGGAATTTTAAAGATGCAATCCCATGATCACTCATGACTGAAGGGGGTGTTTACTTTATTTTATATATGTAATATATATATGTGTGTGATGTGTATATAAACATGCATATATGTATACACAGGAGTTTATGAACTTGCATATGTACCCTCATACAGATACACACA
>NC_142932.1:45084023-45091523 GCF_046866305.1 Octopus bimaculoides | reverse complement strand
GCTGTAAGTGTAAGTTTCGCTTTATGATGATGCATCGACAGAGAAACTATGTCAGTCAGATTTGATGTTTGGTGAGGGCAACAATGGCAACAACAGTGGCATGGTGTGGTGGGGAAGGAAACGGGGGTAGGAGGTGACGAGGGTGGCAGGTAGGGTGGTGTCAGACAAGTTTTGTCTTTAATTTTATTGGTTTTTTTTTTGTATTTTACTTGTTTCCATTGTTTTATTTATTGCATTGTTTTGTTTTTTGGGGGATATTTTTCCATGCATTTATACAATTTGTAGTTGGTTCTTTTTGTTCTTCTTGACACACAGAGATTGATAGATTGATAGATAGATAGATAGATAGATAGATAGATAGACAGACAAGTAGATAGATTGATTGATAGATAGATAGATAGACAAGTAGATAGATAGATAGATAGATAGATAGACAGAGAGAGAAAAAGAAACAGAGAACCGGATAGATGTTGCTATGAGTAATGATAAAAGTTGTTGATGATGGTGATGGTGGAAGTGCTGGCGGCAGGGATGTTGATGGAGTGAGTTAGTGGATGTGTAATAGAGAACTAGAGACATTGAGTACAAGTTCTACAGTGATATCTGTGGCAGTGGAATCAGTCTCTTCTTTATTATTTTTGTTGTTTCAAACTGTACTTGTTTCCATTCATACAAGCTTTTTTCCAGTTGTAAAATAAACTACTTTCATGTTAAACAGTAACTACTACAAACATAGAATTACACACACACACACACACACACACACACACACACACACACACACACACACACACACACACATGCAGTTACATACATGTTCACATACACCAGGTCAGAAAAGGTAAGCCAGTGTGTTAAGGAAAAGTTTACCTTCCTGTGGCTTGAGTGACTAAAATCATCATTAGTACTTGCTTTGTTGGTGGTTTTGCTTTGACTTGAATGATGATCAATTTAGTTCAGTCACTTGATAATCTTCTTCAAGCTGCTGCAACCGAGATTTGTCTCATTATACTGCACTTGGAATCTATGCCCCCCCCCCCACCACAATCAATTAGCTTTAGTAGTGCTTCAATTTTATTTTATCTTTTCCTCCCAATATCAGTAATGCAGTTGTGTGGTTTTCATCTTTTATCAGAATGTAGACATCTTCAAAATATAACATCTGGAATGTCTTGTTGTTTAGCATAGCGCTCTGCAACCTTTTCTCACTTGTGGTACACTTACATTTTTTTCAAAATTCAGCAGCACACCTGAACTAAAAATATAAATAAAAGTATTAGGGGAAAAAATTATATTCAAGTTACACTGCAACACACCTAGCATCATCTTGTGGTACACCAGTGTGCCACAGCATACCAGTTGTGGAGCACTGGTTTAGCACAGTAGCTGTAGCTGATGAAGCTTACCTTGCTCTGAGCAATAATGGCAGAAAAGGAGAGAATGTGTCAGGGCCATCGCTAAGCTCCTGCAACCCCTGTGGTCGTAGGGGGCTTCCGCAGTCACCTATTTACTTTGGTTAAGATATTGAACAAGAATTAAACTATGTTAACGGAAAATTTCAAGAAATAAAATGGTAATACATTGTACCTGCAAAGTCCTTACTAGAATATTACGTTGTACCATTAACATGTACCAGACTTTGTGGATTGTCTATGATATCCATTGAACATGAACTTAGCTCTCAGCTTGATTGTTCTTAACTGATCGATGATTTCATGAAGTGAAAAGTGCCCCGTGCTTGTCTTTGAAAGTTGCTTGGATTATAAAAGTGCTCTTTTATTTATATCTGGAAGTTTTACTTATTAAAATTTGTAATAGACTTAAATAAATTTAACTTGTTGTACTTTTAAAGTTGTTCTTTAGGATAACGTGAAATATTGAACTTCAGATAGGATAAGTAAAATATAGCTATGAATGAAAGGTGCATAGGTTATGAATTTTGATTAAAGGGATGGTGCCTCAAAACAAAAAGTTGCAGGGGACCTCTAAAAGTCATGTAACAAAGCTGGAATGTGTCCATAAACTCCTTGTTGGTCTTGTGCTCATTCCATGAAATATTTTAAGCCTTCCTGGGAAGTGTGATGAAAGTACCACCGAGGCATCTTGACACTCTATCTTCATAGTTCAGGTTTCTGCTCCAGACAACATCCTAGTCATCATCTGGGCAGTTTCACTCTTGCAGAAACACCTGTTAGACTTATGTAGCCAAACATAGAAAGGAAACAAACCATCTGCTTTCTCAAAGTCTTTAAGAATTTTATTTCCAAAGCAAGGTGATCTGTATCTGCCTCGAAACTACAGAGGAATTACACTCTCACCTCTAGCCTGAAAAAGCTTCAAGACTATGGTCCTTTATTGAATTTCTCATTTGATAAATCAGGTTTTATTTTGGCTAAATTATAAAGTAGCTGACATTTTTGTGTATATTACCAAACTGATGTAAAATAATTTATGGATGCAGCTTTGACTATGCTGTTAAAAAGTTGGGTTCACAGCCATATGATTCCAGATTTGATCCCATTGTACAACAGTGCTGCTTTAAGTTATGGGTTCATTAGCTAGTTATCCTGGACCCCCACCCCCACCAAGGTCCACTGTTAATATATGTATGCTGTAGGCCTCAGTGTTACATCAATGCTATATGCTCCCAGCATTCAATAACATTTTAGGCTCCTGTATTTCATAAATGTCATAGGCCCAGTGTTACATAAACACTATAAGCACCAGCATTACATAAATTCTATAGGCTCCAATGTTACATAAGTGCTATTGGCTCCATTGTTACATAATACTATAGGCTCCTGTGTTACATAAATGCTATAGGGCCCAGTGTTGCATAATACTATAAGTACCAGTGTTACATAAATTTTATAGGCTCAATGTTACATAAGTACTATTGGCTTCAGTGTTACATAAATACTATAGGCCTAAAGCCTTGCTTTACCAAAGGCCAATAATGCTGTTACAATAACATTTGGCCAAATGTCTTTTATAAGAACTTCTTGTAGACCAATGCTTTACATGTGGTATTTTATAAGCAAAATTTGAAAGGAGTCCCTCCACCCTCCACCACTTGTGGAGTAGCATCATCATAAAGAAAAGAGAACACAGGTAATTTAGTCGTAGATGCCACACAGCACCAAAAAGAAGAAAAGATGAGATAGTCACAGCTGGAATGAATTGGGTAGATCTAAGGGTTAACCCTTTAGCATTCAGATTATTCTGTCAAATGCAATGCTTATTCATTTACACTGTATGGAATTAGTCATGCATTATCTCAAAGCTTCAAGATTATGATGATGTAATTGTTTTATTTATAGAATAGCATTATAGGGTATGTGTGAGAGGCCAGATCTGGCCAGTTTGAACATAAAATAAGTAGAATATTTGGGCCAGATATGGTTGGTTTAAACGTTGAAGGGTTAAAAACAACAACAGGGAAATGTTTCCTGTTTCCAAATTCCTACTATTTTCACTGCTGCATATCCCTTTCAAAGCTTTGTCTCTAAACACAGGACAAAGGAGCTTCTAAAATTTGACTTACTTTCATACTTATCAGTCAGCCAGGCAGTCGTTCAATTAATATTAATTCGTCTAAAGCAAGTGAGATAAATAAAGTCAGTTTCTTGACATTTTCTAATCAGTTGTATCATTGATGTGTCTTAATTAGATTGATGATTAGTTCCATTCACTTGTGAAGAGTCTCTCTTCAAGCTATTACTTATGGTAAGATTTGACCTTGACACTGTGACCTAACAGAATTACTTGTCAATTATACAACATTGTTGTTGCTTCCAGTAGTAATCTGTAACTACTTGTGGTATTTATTTACATCTGTATGAACTAGGACAGTGCTTTGTGCATTGAGTAATCTTAATCGTGGAAACAGCGTTTCAGCAGTAATGGAATTCTAGCTATTAACCCTTTGGCCACTATACCAGCCCTCAATGAAGCCAGTTAGCTAAGATTCTTATCATCATCATTATCATCATCATTATCATCATCATTTAACGTCTTCCTTCCATGCTGGCATGGGTGGGTCACACATATATACATATACGCGCACACACACACACACACACACACACACACACACACACACACACACACACACACAAATCACGTATTTGCAAAGTAAATTTTTTAACCACATGTCTACATAGGAAGTAAAATTATGTTGGAATTCTGTGAGGGAAGACATGCAATAAAAATGCTACAACAGGGCCAGTGCAAGGAAGTGCAGGGCCCAATTAGAGAATTGTTAGAGGGGCTCATTACTCTGTAAAAGCTGAAGATTGATGTTTTATCATTTGTGTAGTATACCTGTCCCAGCCAAAAAGCGTTGAGGGTTTTTGGCTCCTCCATTAGCCACAATGAGATACTAAAAATTCATTATAGTGTCCTTCATTCGTATGTGTGCATAGGGCCTTCTCTTGTTGTGGGGCCCAATTTGAACAAATCTAACTAATTGGCTTAAAACACATTAATAGCTTTTGCTTCGGTTTTGTGATTCACTGAAGTAGTTTGTAAGAGTAACATTGTTTAACCCTTTTGTTACTGTATTTATTTTCAGATGCTCTGTGTTTCTTTCAATTATTTTAAATATAACAAAGAATTTAGTAAAATAACTTGGTTATCATTAAGCTAGTGTTAGAAACATAAATTGCAACTAAGGCTTAGTGGTATATTTTAATGTAAAACTTATGAAATCAAGACATTTGTTCTATGGAGCCGGAGCCGGTTTTGGCTGGGTTGGTAACAAAAGGGTTAAAGTTTAATTTCACAGATCTATCTCATCTGATCAATGAGTTTATTATAGAACTAAGCATGTCTCATTGCTTACAATAGGATTTAGAGAAAATAACTAGGCTGTAAACCACATGATTAAATAACTAGTGAAGTACAATGCAGCCATCATTTGCAAGTTATTAATACTTGATACAATGTACCATCACCATCATCAGTATCATCATTGTTTTGATTCTTATACACCTTTACTTGTTTCAGTCATAACTGTGGCCATGCTGGAGCACCATCTTGAAGGGTTTTAGTTGAACAAATCGACCTCAGGACTTATTTTTTATAACCCCTACGACTTATTTTATCGGTCTCCTTTGCCGAACTGCTAAGTTATAAGTATGTAAAAACACCAACACCTGTGGAGGAACAAAGACAAACATACACACACATGCATGCATGTACACACACACACACACACGCACACACACACACACACACACATACACACATGCACAATGGGCTTCTTTTAGTTTCTGTGTACCAAATCCACCCACAAGGCTTTGGTTGGCCCGAGGCTATAGTAGAAGACACTTGCCCAAGGTGCCACACTGTGGGACTGAACCCGGAACCATGTGATTGGGAAGATCAGGGTTGAAAGAGAGAGTGAGAGAAGGAAAACATCACTAATACCTAACTGGTACTTATTTATAGCTGAGTAGAATGGGGCAATTTACATTGATTTGAATTGATCATGCATTATCTCATAGCATCAGATTTCAATGAAGTGATTGTTTTGTTCTGGAATGGCATTTTAAGGAAAGTGTGAGAGACAAGATCCGGCCAGTTTGAACATAAAACAAGTAGGATATTTGGGCTATGGCTAGTTTTTTAATGCTAAAGAATTAAGGCTTGGTGAACATATTATTTGAGCGATAAGTATTTTAGTTAAGGGGTTAATACAACCACTGATGAGAAGATAGAATATCTTGAGCCATTGGCTGATTGCCTGCGATGCTACAAAATATAATTCTGAGTTAAAGAGAGATGGCATAGTACTTTGCATGGTCACCCAACTTACTGAAAATAATATACAAACTTTCTAATGATACATTTAGCATCTTATAAAGAGAAGAGATATGTGTACACAGAATAATGTCGCCAGAGATACATGAAATCATCAAAACAAGATTCAATGATCACAGCTGGAAAACATTTTTGATTGTAGCTCTTCTGAACAATACCAACATCTATAATTGCTTCACCAGAAGTCCTTCACAGCTCTCAAGGAAATAATTATAAAGTCTAGGAAAATGTAGACAGAGAGAAAGAGAGAGAGACAGAGAGAGGGAAAGAGATAAAGACCCAGACAGATGTTGTACCAGGAAGATGGATTGGACAAGACTGCTCATATTGGGTTCAAGAGAATGAGATACAATGAGGTTGATGGAAAGAGAAGGTTCAGATGAAATGATTATGTTTGGGTGGAGGAAGAATTCAGTCAGTAAGTTTGGAGGATTGTACATCATCGTAGCGAGGTAAAGGAGGGAAAGGACACACCTACACTAGGAACAATACGAAGAAGACATTGAAGTGAAGAGTGTCAACTGACACAATGAAGCAAGAAGAATATAGAAATTGTGTGGCTTTTTGGACATGTTCCATACACATTCACATTCACTTAGTCTATAGTTAAAACTATGAATACAGATACACATATACAATTCCATGTATATAAACTAGAATTTGGAGCTTCTAATCATATATATATATGCATGTATGTATATATATATATATATATATATATATATATATATATATATATATATATATACATACATATATATGTGTATTTATACGTGTGTGTATATATATATGGGTGAATGTATGTATATGTATATATATATATATGTGTATATATATATATATACATGTATGTATGCCTATATATATAAATACATACACACACATATATATATATACATACATATATATATATATATACAAATATGTACATGCATGCATACACACATGCACAGATACACAAAAGATAGAAACACGCATATGTTACGAGCTGCATTTCATACGCATACACGTAAGTATACATTGAACGACAACTCACAAATATATACGCATTCACACCCACAAAGACTTGTCCACGCACCCTCACCCGATGCACACATTCACACACACATACACACACACACACACAGAGAAACATATTTATGCAAAGGACATACATATGCAAAATAATGCACACATATACACACACATATACACACACATATACACACAGAAATAGACTCACAAGTACAGATGCAAGTAAGAGAAAACACACAAATACATACATAGACACACACGCACACTTTAATATACCAAAACACACAAGCATACAAATTACAGATAGAAAGAAATGCATGAAACTATGAAACTTGAATAGCTTATCCAATATTTTGAAGAAAACATGAAGAAAGAAAGGAAAATAAAACAGCAAACAGCTCCCAAAATGGACACCCTACATCAACTATGTATTTTATGTGACAGGAAAGTTTTGAAATAATTCATCTATTAAATGGTTTAATATTACCAAGAATTGTTCTCATGATACTGTGTTGTTCTGCATTATTATTATTATTATTATTATTATTTTTTTTTTTTTTTTTGACAATATGATGTTGGTGATAATGGGAATGATGATGATGATGATGATGATGATAATGATGTTGATTTGCATTTTATTCTTTACCGTTTTATTTCTATGTA
>NC_142932.1:45056523-45081523 GCF_046866305.1 Octopus bimaculoides | reverse complement strand
TATATATTTATTTACCACTGAGAGCAGTGACAACAATAGCATATACAACTGTGTATTTATGTACAAATACATATTTGTGTGTGTATATGCATGACATATATATATATGTGTATGCATGTGCACATACATGCACACACATTAATATATACATGTATATAAATGTTATATATATGTTTATCTACATGTATATTTATATATATGTATATGTATGCATATGTACGTATGTATATGCATAGATATAACAAAGTGCAATAATTTACTGGCATAATTAGAATTTGGTTGTATTCCCATGCAATGAATAACTTACATTACTTACAGGCGAAAACAACCATTCCTTTTTCTTTTTCTGTTTTTATAATCTTTATTTTTTCATCAAGTTTATTTATGCATCCCAATGTAGATCATAACGTATCATTTATACATGATACATTGTTTATTTTATTCTATATATTATTTTTATCAGATTTACTTTTTGTTCTTCTTATCATGTCCATTGTATTATATTTATATTTGAGCACTTTTTCCTTATTTTTTTTCTTCCATTTTCCATGCTTTTGTTCTTTGTTTTGTTTGTTTTTCTTCGTTGTTCTTTATCCTAACAGTTTTTTAATCTATGTTAGCTTTTTTCATAGAGTTTTACTTTGAATTCTTAAGAAACTTTCTTTTGTATTTAATGTCCTTGGAGGTGAGGGTCAGAAGAGGGTATGTCATCTGCACTTAGAGGGTAATCAGTGGTTCTTAGGGTGTTTTACTCAGCACATGCCAATGATCCATTTTAGGGACCAGTGAAGTTTACACAGAAGTTTAATGTTATATTTCTAAGTAGATACACACACATAAGTTTCTATTCATCCATCCATCCATCCATCTGTTTAATACATACATGCACACACAGTGAGGAGATTTAAGGCAACCCCAGTGGTGTTGGTGCAACGATACAATTAACCCTGTACATTGTGCAAAGGGTTTGCCATAAAAACAAACATCCAATCAGAATGACTGTCGCTGAAAATGGAAGGTACAAAGGTGATGTGGTCTTCCAACTCATCTAAGATGACAGTAACTCTGAATATCATCTGATTCAGACTGAGATGACCAATGCATTCTACACCAGCATGGAAGACAGGCATAAAATGATGATGGTAATGGTGATAAGACTAAATGTGATAAATGTGTATGTAAGTACACACCCACATACAAACACTCACATGTGCATACATGCACACACACACAAAACATACACCATCATGGAGGCAATTACAAGTGACCAAGACCTTTGGCAGTGTGCTGTGCTTGAGAAGACACATCAAGCCAAGTGAAATCTTAGTCATGGTCATTTCCAGTATCATGTAAATGGCCCTAGTGCTGGTGGCACGTAGAAAGCACCCATTACACTCTTGGAGTGGTTGGGATTAGGAAAAGCATCCAGCTGTAGAAACCATGCCAAATCAGACTGGAACTTGGTGGAACTCTTTAGCTTACTGGTTCCTGTCAAACTATCTAATCTATGCCAGCATTGAAAACAAATGTTAAATGGTAATGTGGATCATGATGAGGATATCATCATAAAGTCTCTTAAATATATACATATGCATATAATATCTCACACACACACACACATGTGCACACTTACACACACACACACACACACACACACACACACACACACACACACACACACACACACACATATGCATAGCTGAATCACTATCAGAACTAGAAAAGAAATTTCAGGTGTGGAAGCAAGGTTTAAAATCAAAGGGCCTTAGATTTAATTTAGCAAAGACCAAAGTCTTAGTATGGAAACAGGCAAATCACAAATCCCTTCAGAGAGCTGGCCCTGCTTGATATGTAGAAAAGGTGCTGGTAGAAACTGTATAAGGTGTACTCAGTGCAAGCTATGAACACATAAGAGGTGCAGTAGTATCAGATGAAAATAGTCTTTGTGTGTGGCAGGTGTATAGGTACGATAAACTTTAGAAATGTACAGAAAATGGACTCTGTCAAATGCCCAGGGGATACTTAGTAGTAGTTGATAACTTCCATTATTTCAGTGACCAAGTTGGCAGGAGAGGTGGATGTTCTGAGAGCATAGCTTCTAGAATAAGAATAGGCTGGGCAAAGTTCAGAGATCTTCTACCTTTGTTGATAACTAAGAGCTTCTAACTCAAAGGAAAAAGCAAATTGTATGATGCCTGTGTGCGAACAGTCATGCTACACCACAGTGAAACATGGGCTGTGACCATAGAGAATATGTGAAGGCTTGAAAGAAATGAAGTTAATATATTTCGCTGTATGTGCAATGTCAGTGTGCTTGTATGACAAAGTGTAAGTGTCTTCAGATAAAAGAATGGCCATAAGAGGCATCAGATGTAGTAAGCAGGAGAGAAGACTACACTGGTATGGTGAAGTGATGCCTATGAATGAGGACAACTGTGTAAAGAAGGGCCAATCTCTAACTGTGGAGGGAACCAATGGAAGAGGTAGACCCAGGAAGACATAGAACGAAGCATGATCTTCGGATGTTGAGTCTCATGGAGGCAATGACAAATTATCAAGACCTTTGGCAATTTACTGTGCTTGACAAGCATTCAGATGCTTTTTGTAATGCAGAAAGCATTTAAATGCTTATCACATTAAAGAAACACTAGCAATTGCAACATGGAGGGTTTACTACTTTGATGGAATCAGGTTTTATATCGGTTTGCATGTCAAGCATGACTGCATGGTATAATTATAGCTGGGGGATAGCATATGAAGAGGGAGATGATCTCGCTATGGACAAACAAGGATTATATACTCTGCAATTGTGCATGGACCAGCTAGAACTTGGGCAGTTTTTCCAAATTATCTGCAGCCAGTGATTTAAGTTCATTAACAGTGTGTGTCTTTGGTGGCAACAGTCTTGATCTTTTTAATCTTTTCTCTTTTACTTGTTCCAGGCATTGGACTACGATCATGCTGGGGCACCACCTTAAAGGGTTTATTTGAACTAATCGAGCCTGGTACTTATTCTATAAGCAGCTTTTGCTCTTTTGCTGAACCACTAAAGTTACTGGAATATAAACAAACCAACACTAATTGTCATGTGGTGGTGATGGACAAACACAATATAGGCACAAAGACACACACACACACACACACACACACATATTTACAATTGCTTCCTCACAGTTTCCATCTTCCAAATTCACTCACAAAACAATGGCCTGCTTGGAGCCATTGCAGAGGACACTTACCCAAGGCGTCATGCAGTAGAACTGAACCTGAAACCACGTGGTAACAATGCAAACTTCTTAACCACATGTGTGTGTGTGTGTGTGTGTGTGTGTGTGTGTCTGTGTGCTTGCCTGCCTCTATCTAAGTGTGTACATATACAACAGGCTTCTATTAGTTTGCACTTACGAACTCCCTTACAAATTATTGGACATTCTGAAGCTATAGTGCAACTCAGTAAGATGGAACTGAAAACCACAAATGAACTTATCCAGAACAACTCTTCCTAGTGAAGTTAATAACTATATTCTTAAAGAATGATCTGAACACAGCATTGCAAACTAACAAAATACTCATCAGTGTCATAGTTCTGTTGTCACTTGAAGCTGTGATTTGTTCCTAACCTTGAATACTTCCATATATAGAGTATAGGCTATCTAAGTCATACTACAGCCTTTTGTTCCACAGGCATACTGTGTCCTCTCAGTGTCTTTTTTGCTGTTACTATAACAATCTGTGTTTCTTTGAGCTAGCTGGCCTCGTCCAATCTCCCCCACCCCACCCCACCAATTCACTTTACTCTGCACACTCTCATTGCCCTTTTTGCATCCAGCACCCTACTGGCCCTGTGCTAGCTACTCTTTTCACTGCTTCCTTCCCAGAACATCAGCACTCTGGAATCTTCTTGATTATGTCTTACCTGTGAGTGTTGATCTGTCATAGTTTAAATGGAATATCAAGCTCAGCTGTCTCAGAGAACCTGTAAAAGCCATGGACACTGCATCGTCCTCCAAACTGAGCAAGTAGAAAGAAAAACACTGTATAATAGCAGTAAGTGGACATTATGCTGTTACTTTTTTGAGCTTAGAGACACTATAAAGGCATCTGAAATGTAGGTGACTAAAAAGAGCATCTAAATTTATACATGCTCTGTCCAAGAAAGAGATCAAAGATCAAAGACCACCAGTAAGAAGATAAAGCTACAGCTATACTCATCTATTGTTTTATCTACAGCCATCCGTATCTTTGAAACCTGAAAGAAGACAGCAAAGATCTCTCGATTGCTGGATGTGTTTAACTGATGCTGCCTACATTCAATATCCTGGACATCTCTTACCAGGATAGGGTGAGAAACAAAGGGGTTAATAAGAAGAGCTGAGATGGGAAGTTTGCAGGACGTGGTGGCTAAGAGATGGATTCGGTTTACTGAGCATGTGCTGTGATTACTGCAGGAGTGACATGTTACTACTCTGATGGAATGGATGCCAGAAGAAGGGAAAAGACAGAGAGCAAGCCCAAGCAAGATGTGGTGCAGTACATTCTGGGACAACATGATAGAGATGCGAGTTGGCTGGAGCAGAGCAAGTGATCAGAATATTTGAAGAAAGCTCCTTGCTCATTGTGAAGACAGCACTACAGGATCTTTAATATATATGTGTGTGTGTATATATATATATATATATACACACACACACACACATATATATATATATATATATATACACGTATATATAGGAAAAAGAAGTTGCCCTGAGATTTTTGAGATTTTTTATTTTTAAATTTTTAATGTTTTAACTGGTGAAACTATGCTGCAATTGCTTGCTTCTGAGCAAGATAGCTACAACACAGTTCCACATTGTTCGATTTCAACTTTTGATAATCAGAGAAATCTGTGAAGCTGGTTAAGTCTTTAAAAATTTTTAAATAAAAAATTCTAAACAAATCCCAGCACATTTTGAACTTCCCTTTTCTATATTTCTACCCATGTGGAATAAAATAAGTTTGTTAGGTGCAGGTGTGGCTGTGTGGTAAGAAGCTTGCTTTGCAACCACTTGGTTTGGGGTTCAGTCCCACTGTGTGGTACCTTGAGCTAGTGTTTTCTGCTATAGCCTCAGGTCAACCAGAGCCTTGTGAGTAGATTTGGTAGATGGAAGCTGAAAGAAGCTTGCCGTACATATGTATATATCTAGGCGTGTATCTCTGTAGCTGTGTTTGTTCCCCACCACTGCTTGGGAACCAGCGCTGGTGTGTTTACATTCCAATAACTTAGCAGTTTGGCAAAGTGACTGATAGAATAAGTACCAGGTTTTTAAAAAAATCAGAACTGGGGTCAATGCATTCTACTAAAAATTCTTCAGGTCAGTGCCCCAACAAGGTGCGGTCTAATGACTGAAGCAAGTAAAACATAAAAGATAGACATTTAGTATTGACAGAAATTAATAACATATTTTTATTTTGGTTAAGTCAGTCTCATCTTTCCCTGAGTTTCACCTGTGAATGTTATGCTTTCAATAACTAACCAAAATATTTAAACATAAAGAAAGCAATTTGTATGTTATATTTTCAGTAACCTTAACTAAGGATTGAAACCAAAGTTAATTTAGGCACAAGGCTTATAGTTTTTATTGGTAGGAAGTTTGTTGACACAATTAGCCCAGTATTTCTCAGGTACTTTATTTTATTGACTCACCACCACTGCCTCACCTGGATAAATATTAGGCAAAAATTGACCTCAAATGGATTTGAATTAAGAATGTAGAATTTTAATAAATACCATGAGGCATTTTGTTTGGAGTTTTAATGATTCTGCCAATCCACAGTATTATGAAACAATGTTTTGAAGATGCATCCAAATGAAAATAATAACGTTTATAAAACAAAAAATTTCAATAAATTCAACTGGTTTATATACTGACTAGCAGATGCACCCATCCTTTGGATGGTTTAGCATAAATAAATAATAAATTTTAAAAATGTGAAAACTAAAAAATATTCTGTAATGCAAATATACGACCATATAGATTAAAAAAGTATAGAAGACCCTACATACAACGAATTAGAGAAAAACCCATGTAAACCACTGTTTTTCCTAGTTTGTCCATTTACGTGGGAGCTCTGAGAAAAATATTATAGTGCTTGACCATCATTAGCACATATGTAATGTGTGTGTAAAGTTTGGGGAAAATCAGTTGAGAATTGTGGAAATGTATGCGTTAGTCAATATACACACACAAACTGTGATTTATATATACTAGATTTTAAATTTTGGCACAAGGTCAGTAATTTTAGGGGAGGGGATAAGTTAATTGCATCAAGCCCAATACTCAGCTGCTACTTATTTTATTGACCCCCAAAAGAATGAAAAGCAAAGTTGATCTCAGGGGAATTTGAACTCAGAATGTGAAAATGGAAGAAATGTCACTAAACATCATCACTCACCATGGTATCAATTCTGTTGGCTCGCAGCCTTAAGTCAACCTCTGTGGAATTTGAACTCAGAACTTAAAGACAGATGAAATGCCACTAATCATTTGCCAGTTTGCTGCCTGAACTGGTTTATATATTAAAACAGAAAGGAAGAGCTCAAGTCAGTTTCAACACCAGCACCATAGTAATATCTGTGTGATCTTTGGTAAGAGACATCTGCAATACAGCATGTACCAATGTTTCTTAATCTCTAGTGTCATGTTATTTTGTGAAGGTTGACATTTTCTTCTGAGTCTAGTCAAGAGGATTTGATTTTGCCTTTTTCTCTTGATGTCAAACAAAGTAAATAGCAGTAGATATGTTGAAGGGAAAAAAATGAAATGATCCATTTTACAAAATTAGATTTAGATCTTGTGTAAATGAAAAGCTAAAATGGAGAATTTATTATTTCACATGCCAACATTTCAATTTAAAAGACCAAAATTACAAATATAAATTGATGTGTGTAGGTATATATATGTGTGTGTGTGTATGTATGTGTGTGAGTCTATGTGAGTGTGTGCAACTGTGCTTGTGTGTGCATGTACGTGTATGTATATATATATATATATATATATATATATATATATATATATATGTATGTATGTATATGTATGTGAATGAAAATAATTGGTTTAATAATCCCTTTAGAATGTATGACACATATTTTTCATTTGTTTATTGTAATCGCTCCCCTCAGTTTTCAGTCTCATTACTTTATTCTCGGTGTGAGTGTGCGTAACCTCCGACTGTGACTAATTTCACCATGACAATAGCCTGGGTGTTTTTGTTTGGGTGTATAGATGTATTATATAGAATGGTTGCTTGGATGGTTTAGTGATGTTCTCATCAGTATATACACAGGGATGGGTACACTGACATCATGCAAACGTACACAAGCAAACATGCAAACACTGACAACTATATCTATAGGTAGGTATAGATACACATTATGCATATCACACACACACACACACACACACACACACACACACATACACACATTAACTACTACCACCCAGCCCCCACACAGGAACATATGCCAAACAGACTCATAAGCATACACACACACACACACACACACGCTTGCAAACACTGTCAAGTATGTCTTCATGTAGGCATTCACACAACTCTACAAACATAGGTGCATGTAACACATAAACACACACACATTTACATTACCCACACACGTACACACTCTTACACCTACGAATACACACACACACACACACACACACATTATTATACAACAATATTGTTGTTGACAGTAACCTCAAAGTTTCATCCAGCTAAGTCATTGTCAGACTATCTGATGATGGCTTTGCTGGCTGAAACTTCGAAGTCACTATCAACAACATTCTTGAAGAAGAAGAAGAAATTTCTACTCTACAAAAGTATTGAGTAATCCATTAGATTAATGCAAAACATTGTTTTTTATAATAGCTGAACATAAAAATAAACACACACACACACACATATTAATATTTAGCAGAAGTAACAGAGTGACTCAAGCTCTGAGTGTTTTGTGTGTTGGCACTTATCAATGCATGAAACTCCCGGACTTTAAGTCACACTGATATTTCTGTTAAGTATTCATAAAAATATACATATACTCCTATTTTCAGTTTTATTTTTCCTGTTTTCATCACCATATATATATATATATATATATATATATATATATATATATATATATATATATAGGCACATTTACCAAAATAGTTGCAGAACGCACACATATTTACATACTCTTGGTTATACATTTGTGTGTGTATATTTCTGAATGTGTAAAATGAAAAGAAAAATGCACATGTATGTATGTATGTATGTATGTATGTATGTATGTATGTATATGTGTGTATGTATGAATGTATGTATGTATGTATATGTGTGTGTGTATGTATGAATGTATGTATGTATGTGTGTGTGTGTGTGTGTATGTATTAATGTATGTATGGGCTGTACTAATGTTTGCATGTGAATATATATATGTATGTGTATATGTATGCACATGTTCCTGTTTTAGCAGGAACATATGTATACATCATCGTCACCATCATCAATGACCATTGTACTCCACACTGGGACACAGAGACACACACACACTACACACAGAGACACACACACACTGCACACAGAGACACATGCACACTGCACACAGAGACACACACACAGTTATTAAAGGGAAAGAATGCTTGCAGATATATGCATGTGCTTAGATAGATACAGAAATATGCTTTACATAGGCAATAAGGCAATGGCATTGGAACACACGCATACAGACACTCACACACATACACACACACACACACACACACACACACACACACACACACGTATGTATATATGCCATCAAGTATCATATACATACAATTAGACTCTTGCGTACATAGATAGGAACCATATGTTTGCAAACATATACATGTACATACTGTAATAAATATATGGCTATGTGTTTTATTTCTATCACTCTCTCCCCTTAAGTGTCTATTTTACTGCATCAACTTGAAAAGACAGGGAGCTATAAAGGTGTAAGTAATTGTGAAAAATAGACAGAAAAAGAAAGAGAAAGAAAAACAAAAGATGAAATAAATAGATAAATACATAAATAAGTAGACAGAGTTAAAGAGAAAGAGATGAGAACAAATAAAGGTTGAAAATATTGAAGAAATAAAGAAGTATAAAAACTAAAAGAGGATAAAATAAGAAAACTGATGAAGAGATAGATAGACAGATAGACAAATAGATAGTTAGATAGACAGACAGACTGATAGATAGATAGATAGATAGATAGATACATACATACATACATACATACATACATACATACATACATACATACATATACATATTTAGAGGCTTGCGGGTGTGAATATATATATATATATATATATATATATACACACACATATATATTCAGACAGACAAATTGGAAAATAAAATCATTGACAGATACAATTGTAGACAGAGTAAGTAATGAAAGAGATAAAAAAATGTAGAAAAATTGACTGATAGCTCATTAAAAGAGCAAGCTAGAAAATTAAATAGATATGTATGTATGTATGTATGTATGTATGTATTATGTATGTAGATAAGTAGGTTGGCAGGTTAGTTAATAGATTGATAAATAAAAAGATAAATAATGAGATGAAGAGAAAATAAATTTTAAAAAACCCTATGATAAAAGGGCATTTAAATGGATAATTAAATAGCTGGATAAGTAAAATAAAGAATAATTAAATAAAGTAGATTAATAGCTGCATAAATCAATAAAATGAAAAGATAAAAATTCTGAGTAAGTAAATAAGCAGCCAGGAACAATTAAAATGTTTTAATCATAAATTTTTCCTAAATGGTCTCTTCAAATGCATTCTTTGCTTTCCCTTTCGGAAATATGGTATGTATCAATGACTATATATGTGTGTGTGTGTGTGTGTGTGTGTGTGTGAAAGAATGTATGTAGATATATGCATACATTCTCACAAAATCAAAAGAAATAAAATGAATAAAGGAAAACAAAAATTATATAGTATTTACACATATGTATGTAGATACAAACATGCATACATACATACATATATATATATGTATAGATACAAACATTTATATATATATATATATATATATATATATATATATATAAAAGTATGTATGTAGATACATACATACATTCCCACAAAATCAAAAGGAAATAAAATGTATAAAGGAACGCAAAAATTATATATGTATTTACACACACACACACACACACACACATGCACACGCATAAATATATACATTTTTATGTAATGATAGCATACATACGTATGTACGTGTGCATAGATGTATGTAGGTGTTTTATTCTTTTCAATACAATAGCATAATTGTTGCTAATTGCATCAACGGGAAATAGATATTTAAAGTTTTATTTCTTACTACGTTAAAGGAAATCTCAGAAGCGGAGTCAATAAAAGCCATTGATGGGGAAAAACAGCTCCTTTTTATCTTCGAACTATAAAATATACAACAGTAGATTTCCAAAAGAATCATTTAATAATGACAAAAGCAACAACAACAACAACAACAACAACAACAGAAATAATAATAATAATAATAATAATAATAATAATAATAATAATAATAATGATGATGTTAATGGTAATAATAATGATATTGATAATGATTGCAATAATGACAATAATAATAATGATGATGATGATGAAATAATGAAATTAATGACAATAAGACAAAGAATTAGACAAAAAGCAAATTTATAAGAATAAGACCAACAGCAATCATAATAATAATAATAATAATAATAATAATGGGTATGATGATGAGAAATAATGATGACAAATTAGTGGTAATAAACCATAAGAAGAAAATTAATGACGACAGCAACGGCAACAAAACTCTCAAAGATATATATATGTGTGTATGTGTGTGTGTGTGTATGTGTATGTGTGTGCATAAACATATGTATGTATGTAGGTATGTATAATGTGTCATTGCCTTTGTTTTGTTTAATATTTGTGGAAATCTTTCTTTGATTTCTCGCTGTTGAAATTAAATAATTGCCATTCAACAATTCTCTTGTGGTTCTAAGAAAATTCTATTAAGATAGTCCTGTAACTATCTTATCCGATTCCATTTGTGATTGTCATTATTTTATTTTGTTTTATTTTTGTTTGTTATTGTAGGAAATTGCTAGGGTTTGCTAGGTTTTCTGGCTTTTTGCTTCTTTTATTTTCTTTTTTTTTTTTTTGCTCTGCTGATGTTATTGTGGTGGTATTGTTGGTGTTGGCATTTCTTATATAGTGTGCATGTGTAGCTGTGTTTATGTGTATATGCTTAGATATTGTACATGCATCTGTGAGTGTGGGTGGGTGTGTATGTATAGGAGCATACATAAATAGCTGGATTTAACTGTGGCCATGTAGTTAAAAGTTCACTTTGCACTCATGAGGTCTTAGGTTCATTCCCACTGTAAGGCATTTTGATGTGTATGATATGTGTCTTTCACCATGAGACAGATTGTTTCGAGCCTTGTGATTAAAATAATTAAACAGAAACTGTGTGAAAGCCTTCAGAGATGCAAAGTGCCATCATCAATGTTGTTATTTTAATGAGGAAATTTATTGAAGCAGATATTCTACAACTGGATGCCCTTCCTGTTGCCAATGCTTACCTCTGTCCAAGTAAGGTAATATTTCCCTATGATCAAACATGTTTTTGATGAATGTTGGACATTCATTTACCACACTCATGCAGTGTCACACCAAGATAACACTAACACACACACACACACACACACACACGCATTTCATCAGTAGCAACAGCATCATTTAAAGTTTGTTTTCCTTGCTGGCTTGAGTTTGACAGGAGCTGGCAAGTCAGAAGATTGCACCAAGCTCCACTGTCTGTTTTAGCATGGCTTCTATGGATGGATGCCCTTCCTAATGCCAACCACTTCACAGAGTGAACTGGGTGCTTTACACGTGGTACCAGCACCTTGTATGTTATGTGAAGAGAAAGTGGAAGTACATGAGAAGGAAATAATCTCTACTACTACTCTCTATATATTTCTTTTACTTGTTTCAGCCATTTGACTGTGGCCATGCTGGAGCACTGCCTTTTGTCAAACAAATCAACCCCAGGAGTTATTCTTTGTAAGCCTAGTACTTATTCTATCGGTCTCTTTTGCTGAACCACTAGGTTACAGGGATGTAAACACACCAGCATCGGTTGTCAAGTGACAGTGGGAGACAAACACAGACATAAATATATACATAGGTGCAGGAGTGGCTGTGTGGTAAGTAGCTTGCTTACCAATGACATGGTTTGGATTCAGTCCCACTGCATGGCACCTGGCACCTTGGGCAAGTGTCTTCTACTATAGCCTCGGGCCGACCAAAGCCTTGTGAGTGGATTTGGTAGATGGAAACTGAAAGAAGCCCGTCGTATATATGTATATATATATATATATATATATGTGTGTGTGTGTGCATGTGTTTGTGTATCTGTGTTTGTTCCCCCAACATCTCTTGACAACCGATGCTGGTGTGTTTACGTCCCCTAACTTAGCAGTTCGGCAAAAGAGGCCGATAGAATAAGTACTAGGCTTACAAAGAATAAGTCCTGGGGTCGATTTGCTCGACTAAAGGCGGTGCTCCAGCATGGCAGCAGTCAAATGACTGAAACAAGTAAAAGAATAAAAGAGTATATATATATATATATATATATATATATATATATATATATATATATATATATATATGTATGTATATATATATATATGTATGTATGTATGTATATATATATATATGTATGTATGTATGTATATATATATATATATATATATATATATATATATATATATATATATATATTAGTATGACATCACCCCTTCCTTTCTCATTCATAAACACATGGGAGTTATGAAAACATACAAAGCCCAGCATCACCACCGGATCATTCTACACATCTGTGTAATTTTTCGCACAATTCCACCCAGCTGTTTGACCGTGAATCTCAAGACAAGAAAAAATCACCTATGTCAAATTTATATGTATAGATATAAAATAGACATATAATAAAAATAGATGCCACTCTTGAGGTTCCTTTCATTCTCCAGTACTTTTGAATGCTATTGGATTTGTGGATTACCTAACAAGTGTGAATTTCCCTTCTTGATGCAGTCTTTCCTATGATAATGGATTGATTATTTGCATGTTTCAAATCATTTTGTTCAGCTAATTAGTGGTGCACTTCTCTTTAATATACATTGATCCTTTAAAACATATATATGGCAGTTTCTGTCAATCAAGTCAAATTACAAGGCTTTGGTCAGTTCAGGGTTATAGTAGAAGACGCTTGCCCAAGGTGCCACACACTGGAACTGAACTCAAAACTTCGTGAGCTGGAAGCAAAACTTCTTAACCACACAGCCATGTCTGTGCATAGCCATGCCTGAGCCAATCTATATGTTAAAGGACTGATCTTGCTACACAAACTCTGTCTCATACACAAATTTCACTTCAGTATGAATGACATTAAGCATACATCACATATCTCTGAATATTCAGCTACTTACTCTGGAATACTCAGCCAGTTACTCAACTGTGTGCCCACAATGAGTAGGTAGTCCAGTTGACTGAGCAACTCGAATACTCATTGATTAAACTGAGAAAGACCCATTGTGGGAAGTCAGGAATAAACACATTGCTATTAAAATAGAAGAAACACAATGGCATTAATCAACTTACTTGGTTTATTGCACAGGTACTGAAAGTGTTGTGGTGTTCATGCCTTTTGACAACCTATGTAAACGAAACTGAAGAATGTGTCCTAAACTCCAATGGACTTAGATCTACTAACATGATATTAAATTATTGAGAAACAAACTAAATGAATTGTGGGATGTAAAAATTAAAATCTACAATCATACACAACAGAAAGAACAAGCTGGAGAATGTTCTCTTTTATCTTTTACTTGTTTCATTCATTTGACTATGGCCATGCTGGGACACAGTCTTGAAGAACTTTTGTTGGACAAATTGATCCCATTTATTCGTTTTATTTTTTTAAGCCTGGTATTTAATCTTCTAGTCACTTTGGCAATGATGGGGGACAAACACACACACATACATATTATATACGATGGACTTCTTTCATCTACCAAATCCGCTCACAAGTCTTTGGTCAGCCTGAGGCTACTGTAAAAGACACTTGCCCAAGATGTCATGCAGTGGGATTGAACCTAGAACCATGTGGTGAGGATGCTAAATTCTTACCACACACTCACACCCACACCTACACTTATTCAACACAAAATCCATAAATTGGTATTTCAGTATTTTCTTTAGATCGTTTGTCTTTCATCTGCTACTTGTTTCAGTCACTGGACTGCAGCCATGCTGGGGTACTACCTTGAAGGGTTTTAGTTGAACAAATCTACCCCAGTACCTATGTTTGTTTTTGTTTTTAAGCTGGTACTTATTCTATTGGACCCTATTGGCAAACCACTAAGTTATGGAAATGATGTAAACAAACCAACACTAGTCATCAGGTGGTGGAGAGGAGGTGACAAACACAGGCACAAAGAGACACACAGACATAATATCATCATCATCATCATCATCATCGTTTAACGTTCGCTTTCCATGCTAGCATGGGTTGGACGATTTGACTGAGGACTGGTGAACATCATTTAACGGACATTAAATGATGATGATGATGATATATATATGTATATAAGGACAGGCTTCCAAATAGTTTCCATTTACCAAATTCACTCAAAGGGCACTTCAGCCAGGGGCTATAGTAGAAAAAAAAATTTGCTTCTAATTTTTTGAGAAATGCTGGAGAAAAAGAACAAAGAACAAAAAACGTAGATGAGAGTATAAAACATTGGATTGGTTGCCTTCTTTGTTTAATATCCATTTCCCCATGACAACTAGAGTTGTGCAGGGATGTATTTGAGCTATCATTTTACGGTAAGATGTCCTTCCTGTCATCAATTCTCACCATTTTTATCAAGGGACAATTTTTATTATTCCACTGGTCTTTGAAAGCATGGAGTGACTGGTCATAATGTCAACATTATGCACATACACATATATGTGTGTGCATGCGCATGCACACACACACACACACACACATACACACACAAATATATACACAATAGATTTCTACAGAATGTTTCTGTTTATCAATTCCACTCACATGGCACTGTTTGACCCATGGCTGTCATAGAAGACACATCCAAAGTGCTGCACAGTGAAACTGAACCTGGTACCCAGTACCATCTTAAGACATGGGCACACTGGGAAGTTACTCAGGGGCTCTCACGAGTTTAGAGGCCCTCATGAGTTTTGGGGCTCGCATGGGTTTTAGAGACCCTTATAGGCTTAGAGGTCGTCATATGTTCAGGGGTCCTCATAGATTTAGGGGCTCTCAAGGGCTTAGGGACTCTCATGGGTTTAGAGGCTCTCACAGGCTTAGAGACCCTTAATAGGCTTAGAGGCCCTGATGTGTTTAGGGGCCCTCATGGGTTTAGGGACCCACCTGGACTTAGGGGCCCTAATAGGTTTACGGGACCTCATGGGGTAGAGGCCCTCACAGGTTTAGGGGCTCACATGAGTTTAGGGGCTCTCACGGGTTTACAGACCCTTACAGGCTTAGAGACTCTGATATGTTTAGGGGCCTTCATAGATTAAGGGACCCTCCTGGAGTTAGGGCTCTCATGGGTTTAGAGGATCTCACAGGTTTAGAGACTCTTATAGGCTTAGAGGCCCTGATGTGTTTAGGGGCCCTCATGGGTTTAGGGACCCATCTGGACTTAGGGACCCTAATAGGTTTAGGGGAGCTCATGGGGTAGAGGCCCTCACAGGTTTAGGGGCTCACAGGATTCTCATGGGTTTAGGGGACCTATGTATGCTATGGTTTGCTGTCAGTAAATAAATACTATAGGGCCTAGTGCACTGATTTGCCCAAGGGCCTATAATGCTGTTAAATCAGTTCTGTTGACATTATGTGGCTTAAAGCAAATTTGTAAACTATACAGCAATGCCAATACCTATTAACTTTGTAGAATATCACCTTAAATCCTCCACAGCATGTTCCCTGCTGTGGATTGAGACTCTAAATTCTGTATCCCTTAGTTCACTTAGATATCTCTAATGTGAGTGGTCATTCACCACTTTTATGGCAAGTGGACAAGGTTGAAAGGTTTGAAGACATTTTACCCTTTGGTCAAACCATCATCAACTTTTTCAAGTTTCACTTAGAAAGGAAGGTGTGGCTGGAGAGGAAAGTGTTATCTTCAAGTGAATTTATTAAAAGAAGGCACCTATGGTAGTGACTTGTAAAAGACACCCAGTACACTCTATGGAGTGGTTGGCATTAGGAAGGAATATCCAGCTGTAGAAACCAAGCCAAAACAGACTGAAGCCTGGTGCCGCTTTCCCGCTTACCAGTTCCAGACAAACTGTCTTACCCATGCCAGCATGGAAAATGAATGCTAAATGATGATGATGATATTTGTTAAAGTGGTCAAAATGACAAGAGTGGGTGAGAATGCTTTAGGAAGAAGCTTGAAGTTCAGAGAGTGACTTTTGGAGGAGGTATTTCTTCTTGGTTTTCCAGGTGACCTCAGATTTGTGAAGGTTTCTCAATATGCCCTAGATAGAAATCTACCTGTATCAGTCGTTATTTGTATACTATGAAGTGAAGGCACATAGCTTAGTGGATAGGTTATTTGGTTCACAATCATAAGGTCACAAGATTTGATTCCTGTCAGTGTGTTGTGTCCTTGAGCAAGACACTTTATTTCACGTTGTTCCAGTCCACTCAGCTGGCAAATTTAAGTAATATCTGTATTTCAAAGGACCAGCCTTGTCACATTCTGTGCCACACTGAATCTCCCTGAGAACTATGTTAAGGGTTTGCAGATCTCTGGAGCACTCAGCCACTTGCACGTTAAGTTCATGAGCAGGTTGTTCTGTTGAGTGGAACCCTTGTCATCATAACCGACAGAGTGTCAGTTTAGTTCTGCTATTTATACTTGCATTTCAGTCTTCTTATCCTCCTTCAGTTTTTCATATAAATCCCCATATTTTCTTTACATTTTTGGAATTATGTCCCCATGTGGTGCCCTGGTGGCAAATAAAAGAAATCATCATCATCATCATCATTATCAACGTTGTTGTTGTTATTATTATTTGCATAGTTACATTTTGTAGGGAATTGTTGTTGTTGTTGTTGTTGGTGGTGGTGGTGGGTCTTGCAGCAATTTGTTGGTTTTTTTTTTTTCATTCTGTTATTGCAGCCACTGCTGTTGTTGTTAGTGATGATGTTGATTATGATAATGATGATGATAAAGGTGATAGTGACGCTGATGGTGGTGGTGGCGTCGGTGGTGGCAGTGGCGGCAGCGACGACAGTGGTGCTGGTGATGATGATGATGATGGTGATGACGATGCTTTTGTTTGTGCTAGCAATGCCTACTCTTTTCAGGCCTTATTTATTGTGATATTTCCAGCTACAATATTTATACATCCACATATGTTATCAGAAATTTTTTCCTCAGGTTCAGTTTTCTTTTACTGTTCATGCAACTGTGCGTGTTTATGTACACACTTACATGCATATATATGTGTACACACACACACACACACACACATTTATATATATGTATGTATTTTTAAAGGTTGCACATGCATGGACTTGTTATATAATACACAATTAATAAATGGAAAAGTACAAAGCTACATACATATACACACACAGACACACACATGTGCACACATTTGTACATATTTGTAAATAATGTTTTATATGCATGCTCTTGTTATATAATATGCATTTAACATGAGGAAACAATATATACACACACACCCATATATATATATATATATATATATATATATATACTCAACATTTGTGTGTGTGTGTAAGTATATCTGTATGTATGTGTATGTGTGCATATATATGTATGTATATAATTGTGTGTGTATATGTATGTTTATACATATATATATATATATATATATATATATATATATATATATATAAATAGTTCCCTCATATGTTTGTATACATTTACATATATATATATATATATATGGGTGAATTGCAGCATATATATATATATATATACATATACATACATATATATATATATATATATATATATATATATATATATATATATATATATGTATATATATATATATATATGTATATATATATATATATATATAAACACATATATGTATTAATGTACATATACCTGTATGTCAAAACACTGAAATAGAGAATGTATGCGATCCTTTCAGATATTTGACTATTTAAAGGTTTACAAACGTTTTTCAATCAGTCCATCATTGTTATGGTCTATTTTCATGCAAATATTTCTTTACATTTAGTTCTTTTGTTTATTTCAGGAAAGACTAAATATTAATACACACACACACACACACACACACACACACACACACACACACACACACACACACACACACACACACACACACACACATATTTATTACTATTTTTCATTTTTAGGGGTGTATATATGCAAGCATGAAATTGAATAATATATTTTAGGGACTTTCTTGTAGGTGAATTGCAGCATATAACCTAATTTAATTGTAAATTTGAAGAGCGGGTAATTTTCACCTTAGAAGAGTTTGGTGATTCTTTGGCATTACAATAGTTTGTTGGATTTTGGGGGAGTTTTTTTAGGGATGGGGTAGGGTTTTGGTGTATTTTGGCATAAGAATAACAGGGAAATGACGTTGTGAACATGTGTATGTGTGCATGTGTGACTCTGTGTGTGACTATGTGTATGAGCACATTTGAGTATGTATATATATATATATACTCACACACATGCACATATATATGTAAATATATGTGCAGATATAGATATGTTTATATGTGTGTATATATCATCATCATATATAAATATATATGATATACATGTGTACAAATGCACACATACGCATGTATATGGGAAATGTGCTCAAAAGAAAATTTGCATATTTCAGGAGTAAATTTAGTGAAAATTATTTTTGAGATATCAGTAGAGGCACTGCTTGATTTTGGTGGCTGGTGCGGTGGTAGTGGCAAAGGCAGTGGTGTGGTGGTGGTGGAGGTTGTGGTGGTGGTAGTGGTGGTGATGTTTGTGGTGTTGATGTGTGGTGGTGCTGGTGGTAGTGGTGTTTTTGTTGGTAGTGGGGGAAGCTGTAGTGGTGTTGGTAATGGTGGTGGTTGTGGTGGTGGCAGTGGTAGTAGTGAGGCAATTTATTTACAGAAGTTTCCTGCAGTTTTTGTTGTTGTTGTTGTTACTGTTCTTTAGCCCTAGGCTATCCATTATTCAGCAGGTCTATGATCAAAGGCATTCCAACCATGACCATCCTGTATTTTTGCTATGTGCAATAAACCCAAGATCAATTATCCATCATGCGTATATCTTTTGAAATATGATAGTGTGTAATGTAATTTGAGGGTTATTTAGCTACCCTATCTACCACCTCTGATTGAGCAAACCTATGATCTAAGTTAGAACAGTTTTAACTGTCCTGTCTTTCAAGAACTATCTAGAATAGGATTATACAATCCACTATGTTTTCTCTTCATTTTTTAAGATGTTGAAATACGTTCTATAGGAGACTTGACTGCTATTTCTAACAGCTCCTTCAACCACATAGGGATTCCCTCTGAGGCTTGCTCTCTGCTGCTATGGTTGTTGTTTATGTTGTTAGTTGTACAGATTATGTTTCATAAAGTAATGCTTATAATAATAATAAAAATAATAATAATAATAATAATGATGATGATGATAATGATAATAGGTAGTGGTGGGGTGTAGGGACAGTTTAATAGTAGTAATAGTAGTGGCAGTGGTTGTTGGTGGGAATGGTGGCAGCGTTGGTCTTGCAGATCTGTGGGTGAGGTGGGTGGGGGGTGGTGGCTAGTGTACATACAGCCTGTCCATCTGGAATGACCAAGTAGCAGAGAATATGGTTAGTGTAAAATGCCTGACATAGTGACTGTTGTGCCTCCCTGCCACCCAACTTTCTATAATGTCTACACCTACCGACCCACACGCACACACATGCGTGTCCGCACACACACACACTCACAGACACACACACATGCACATCACAAACACACACATATACACATATATACATACATACATACATCCTGATGTAATCTTCATTTCTGCTTTATCTCATTTCTGTTAATATAGTGGTGGTCATTGTTGTCCAGTTGCTATAATGTGTATATGTGTATGTGGGGGAGGGGGGATATCTGGTGGGGTGGGTGGTATATTTGGATGTGGTGGGGATTGAGAGGCGATTGGGTGTTTGGTTTCCACTGCTGCCAGACTTGTGAAGTAGCAATTGTCTATGTATGTGTATATATACCTACACACATATAGACTTATAAATCTGTGCATACATATATACACATACATACTTATGTGTATATGTGTATATATATATATATATATATATACACACACACACACATATATGTATATACATGTGTATATATAAATATACATATTTAGTACATATATATATATATATATATATATATATATATATATATATATATATATATGTACATAACATATATAATATACATTAGCGGTGCCCCACCATGGCCACAGCCTTAGGGCTGAAACACAAAACAGAGTATGTATGTACGTATGTATGTATGTATATGTATGCATTTTTGTGTGTATGTATGCATATGTCTGTGTACATGCTGAGAAAAACTTGCACAAACATACACATTTAGAGACTAATGTTTGATAAGTAGCAATTGTGCATGTGTATGTGCACCCTTTTGTGTGTGTGTGTGTGTATGTGTGTGTCACTGAGTAATGTGTATGTCTTTACATGTATACATACACACACACACACATACACATATATATGTTATGTTTGCTTATATGTGTCTAAGTGATTCTTTGTAGATGGCATCACCATAATACTGTGACCTGGCTGTTTTGGTCAATATTTGTGTGCTGTGGCTGGACTGCAGTGGTCATCATTATGCTGTGACAAGAATGTGGTGTTGAGGCAGTGGTCAGCCTTGCTTTGTGGCAAGAATGTG
Source organism: Octopus bimaculoides (assembly GCF_046866305.1). NCBI lineage: Eukaryota > Metazoa > Mollusca > Cephalopoda > Octopoda > Octopodidae > Octopus > Octopus bimaculoides. The sequence goes on along the minus strand of NC_142932.1, from coordinate 45,060,448 downwards.
GCAGGTGACATTCTAGTGTGGCTGGTTAGAGTAGAGTAGAGTAGCTGGTCAGCCTTGTATTGCAGCAAGAATGTGTTGGTCAAAATTATGGTGTGGCTGGCTGAAGCATGCTGGACAGCTTTTCATTGAGGCAAGAAAATGTCAGTTGGCATCATAGTGTGACTGACTGGCTGGAGTATGATGGTCAGTTTTTGCATTGAGGCAAGAATGTGTCAGTCTGCATTATGGTGTGGCTATCTGGCTGGCCTAGCTGGCCTGGCTGGCTGGAGTATGATGGTCAGTTTTGCACTGAAATAAGAATGTGTCAGTCAGTATATGATAGTGTGCCTGGCTGGCTGGCTCGAATATGCTGCTGGTCAGCCTCGCTTTATAGCAAGAATGTGGTGCTGGTCAACATCATGGTGTGACTGGCTGGAGTATGCTGGTCAGCCTTTCATTGTGAAAAGAATGTGGTGTTGGTGTGGTGGTCAGTGTTGCTTTGTGGCAAGTATGTGTCAGTCAGTTTTGAATTGATGCTGTTGGTGTTGTTGGCTGCAGTAAGCTGATCATCATTGTTTTGATACGACAAGAATGTGGTGATAGTGTTGCCATTAGTCAGTAATTCTGCGAGGCAAGAATGTAGTGTGGAGCTGGTCAACCCTTCACTATGGTTTCAGTATACTGGTCAGCATTGTATTTCAACAAGAATGCACTGGTCTTTATTTTGTTATGATAAGTCTATTGAAAACACTCCCACACTCCCACCCCATCATTGTATTTATGTTGGACCATGGGGCCCTGGAAATATTTCATTATCAATATTTTTTTAAAGACAAATATGTAATTCTATAATAAACAGATTTTATAAATTCTAAGTTTAATTAATGAAAATGGTTCACAGAGCAGGAAGTAATTAGCTATACATTACTCTTAAGATACTTGAGATGATAATTTCTTAACCTTTAACATCTCCACTTTAATGTTTACATTTTATACAGCTGACAATAGGCCTATCTCAGCAAAAATCATATTGTTTTATTAGTCAGTTCTGCAGCAGTATTGAATATATGAATCTGATTGGTTAAAAATACAAGCTCAACCAGGTTATAAAAATTCAAATTAAATTTGCCAGTGACCCACATCACTAAAAGACTGTTACACACTAAAGGCTATACTTGAGACTAAATATATATACAGTGGAACCTTCTTACATTAGGCTGAACATACAACTCTTAAACAAATTTATTAAAAATAGCAGAAGCTTGCAAAAGACTGAACAGGATACTCACTATAAAATATGTTATAGCTATTTCTCCAGCTTGAAATTGAAATTTCTGACTATTCTAGATTACTCATGATAGATGGATGTAACAGATTGAGTATCAGCATACCATTTGACAAGGTGATAGTTTTCATTTCACTGTTCCAGGTTCTGGCCAAGACACTTCCTTTGTAGTGGCTCAGTTGCAAATCATTTTTAGAGAAAACATTTTAGTTTAACATTGTAAGCATTAAGTGCAGGCATGGCTGTGTGGTAAAAAGCTTGCTTCCCAGCCACATGGTTTTGGGTTCAGTTCCACTGTGTGGCACCTTCGGCAAGTGTTTTCTACAATAGCCTCAGGCTGACCAAAGCCTTGTGAATGGATCTGGATGATAGAAACTGAAAGAAGCCTGTCGTGTGTGTGTGTGTGTGTGTGTGTGTGTGCACGTGTGTGTGTGTGTGCACGTGTGTGTGTGTATGTGCACGTGTGTGTATGTGTGTGTGTGTGTGTGTGTGTGTCTGTGTTTGTCCCCCACCACCACTTCACAACTGGTGTTGGTATGTTTACATCCCTGTAACTTAGCTGTTTGGCAATAGAGGCTGATTGAATAAGTACTAAGCTTTAAAAAATGCATTCTAGGGTCAACTTGTTTGACTTAAACCCTTTAAGGCTGTGCACCAGCATGGCCACAGTTGGACGAATGAAACAGGATGTGAAAAATCAGGTTTAAGGGCTGCTGAATTGAAGAACACCAGGGCCTGGTGGAATCCAAGGCTTCTGGGTGAAAGGATTCAAGGGTATACAAATAAATTTGTGTTATCACCAGGACCAATGCACTTTTGATAGTGAGGTACCCAGTTGGATAATTGGTGGACAAATGCTTCTTATCAAGAAAGACATAAACAAGGACCCTGTGGCCATTAATTATCATTTTATTACATGTTTTAACTAATATGGAAAATTCTAACAGGAATAATTGTTGAAAATATGTACATATACCTAGAAATGAATGACTTACTGCCTATCCATCAGAAAGGCTGAACAAAATGGTCACAGAGCACAAAAGTTCTCCTGACTGTTGACAAAATGTCTTTGAGGAACAGCAGAAAAATGAAAGACAAATTTGCTGATGGCTTGGATTGATTTCAAAAAATATATAGTATGGTACCGTACTCCTGGATATTGGAGTCCCTGAACATGTTTAAGTTTGCCGAGAATGTACAAAAATTAATGAGTGAGAGCATAGAAAACTAGAGAACTGCATTGTTTTCCAATGGTTGAGAACTTGGCAGTGTTGACACCAAATTTGACATCTTTCAAGGTGACTTGTTTTCTCCCTAGCTCTTTGTCATTGTTCCTGATTCCTCTGAACAGAATGCTTTAGAAGATAGGAGCGGGTTACCAGTTGGGAAAATGATACTGGACTATAGTCATCTGCACTTTAGAGATGAACTTAAACTATTTTGAAAATAAAAATGTGATCCAATCCTTGGTGCAAATTGTTTTTGTAGTGAGTATAGACATACAGATGGTGATGGTTATCACAAAATGTGCCACTATCACTATGCACAAGGTAAGGGGAAAATTGGAGAATAGCAAATGGGATAGAATTACCCAATGGAGAAAGAATGACAGAACTTAAGGAAGCAGGATATAGGTATCTAAGAGTACTGGAGTTAGATGATATAATGTCTAGAGAGACAAAGGAGTGAGCTGAAAAGATCTACATTTATAGACTTGGTAAGGTTCTGAAGATTTAGGTTAGTTCCCATAAATTTGTGTGTGCTATAAACACCTGGGCTGTTGTTTGCTGTTATGTACAATACAGCCATACTTGACTGGACACCAGAGGAAATTAAAGAAATGGAACACTGTACATAGAAATTGTTGTACAAATTCAAATTTCTCTACCTGAAAGCAAATGTGATGCACCTGTACATGGACTGCAGCAGGGGCTTGATTGGAAGGTGTTGCTGTAGAGAGAGAGAGAGAGAGAGAAAAGCTGGATTCTTATCTTGTAAATAGCAATGAGGTTTTGGTACAATATGTTGCTGAGTCAGTCAATTTGAAGGGGGAAGAAATTGAAGCCAATGATTCATATAAAGATAAAGTAGAGAAGGGGAGAGAGAGAGAGAGAGAGAGTTGTTGGTCAAAGGAAACTAAAAATGAAAAGACAACTAAAAATGTGGAGACTGATGATTGATGGACATGGTTAAGTGAAAATGAACCAAAGAGGGAACTGGAAAGTCGTCGTATCGCATCTCAAGATCAAGTCCTTGCAGTCAACTCCATGATGATGCCTGTCTACAAGATTGCTAAGAGCTGCTTGTGTAGGAAAGATTAGGGAATGTGGCACACATTGTTAGTGAAGTGCTTACACAACATGGAATACAAAGCACACAATGACTAAGTGAGTCCATATATTCACTGCGTTCTGTGAATTAGAAATACATGGGAAATGGTATGAATACAAAACAGAGCGAAGTCATGGAGAACAACATTGCTAAAATTTTGTGGGGTTTCAATGTACAAACAGGCAGAGTGATCAAGCATAGATGACTGGACATTATATTGGTGGCTGAAGAGTCCCACAAAACTTTCATTATTGATACAGCTTCCAAGGTGACCATAATGTAGCAGCTAAAGAAGCCGAAAAGATTACCTACCAACTATGCAAAGTTAAG
>NC_142932.1:44994023-45051523 GCF_046866305.1 Octopus bimaculoides | reverse complement strand
CAATAAGATTTGGATAAGTTGAATAAGCGACGGTTTATTCCTCTTGTTATAAAAATAAGATTGCCAAGACAGAATGATGATTATATTACAGTCTGGAACAAGGATTTAAATGACTTCAATTCTGCTGGATCTATTGATGTGGCTGTAAGCTGCTCTCTGTTGCAGTAACAATGAAGTCCGGAGAAGGCTGGTTGAAGAAAGCTGTGAGACAGGTTGGATTTCTGGTTCATCAATACTGGTCCAAAGGAACATGGTGTGTGGTCAATAGCTGCTGCCAAAGACCAAGTGAGGCAGAATACAAGGGTTTTTATAAGCCTGGGTAGGCTCCAGAGACAAAGTGGTCTTTCCCATGTTGAAAATAAACTGTTGCAAATACGTGATTGGACAGTTAGTAACTGACCAATGCATGCAACTAGTTTGACAAACCACTGGATCATGCGGCTCAATGGAAAGAAAGAAAATATCTGGTGAGCCCATTCTGCTGTAATTAAGCTTAAACAGCCAAGCATAATAAAAGCATTACATACTTCTGCTACAGATATATAGTCCAGATATACTAAAATTACAATAATCTAGAACAGTTATAACTGCCACTCTTTAAAAAAGTCTCAAAACTTCTGGAATTCATCTCATAGCATGGTCATGACTAAAATACTTTTGATCCTAGTCTGCTTAATCAGGACTGAACAACAACAACAACTATTATCACTTGCTCGTCCGTATATGCTTCATGACAGCTTTTATTCTGTTATATAACTATTGTAACATATATTTTGAGAGCTGTTACAAAACTGATGTAGTAATCCAATGGTTAATGTGTATTAACTTTTTATGTGGCCATATTTCTAATGAGATCAGCTGTTTGTGTATTTCAATTAATTTTGAAAATACTCCAGGATATAGAGCATTCTAAGTAGAAGTACTAAATCCTCCATTATTAAGCTGATATTTGTAACAACTTAAAAGATTTGTACATAAAATGAAATTAAAAAAAACATGCAATATGCTCATGGTCATTAACTATTATAGGGAGGACAATCATCTCCAGATTAAATAAAGTGGAGGTTGAATTGAAAATTTGGAATTTACATCAAAGAGTACAGAGTATACAGATTAAAGGTGTACAGAGGACATTCTTTATTATTTTTTTGTACATATAACATTTTTGAAGTTTCTAGTCATTAATATCCATGTATAGCACTATTTTGTCGTTCATTAGAATCTCAACTTGGCACAACTTGAGACAAATTAATTATAAAAAGTCTTCATTTAAAAATAAACACTTGGACAGCCAAAGTCATCAGTCAACAAATATTTAATGTAATCTCAGACATCTTTCTAATAACAATGGGAAGGTTATGGCTGGAATGATTTTGCTCGTAAGTATGCTCAATCAAAGCAGACCAGGGGCTAAACAACAACGACAGCATCAACAACAACAACAATGTTCCATAGACTGTGCGGAACTTAATTTCAATTGTTCTGCGTAATTGAGACATAGAGTAAATACATCTTAGCTAAAACGTACTCCAGAAGGCCTACAGCTAGATTTGATCCTGTGATTAGGATTCAGGTGGTCATCAGAACATGGTCTACCCTTTCTCGGCCCTTGTGAGCTTTCTTCAGAAAGATGGTGGATAGGTGAAATTATAGATTTTAAAGTGACTGCATCAAGGCATATGATCATAAAGATCAACAGAGAGTTGACAGTGTCATTGTTGTTGATGATGGTGATGATGATGATGATGGTGATGGATTGGTGGTAGTGGCTTGGTGGCGATGGTAGTTTAGTGGTGGTGGTGGTGGTGGTGGTGGTGGTGGTGGTGTGGTGTGGTGTGGTGTTGGTGGTGACGGTAGTAGTCATTATCATTATCATCATGATCAGGATCAGGTTTGACTATTATGCCTGATGATAACCTTATAAAAGGATGTACGCTAGGGTCAGAGCCCTCTACTTATGCGCTGACTCCAGCTGATGAAAATCCCTAATTAAAGACTAGAGTCATTTCTTCATCATCATAAATTAGGTTTCACTGGGGAAATTATAATTGAAAGAGAGATGAGGGAGAGGCAGAAAGATAGAAGTAATGCTTGTGTGTGTGTGTGTGTGTGTGTGTAGAATGTAAAGAAAATTGAGGAAGAAAAGAGAAGGGGATAGTGTATGTTTATGTATTTGTGTGTGTTTGTGGCATGTCAAGAGAAAGAGAGAGATGAGAGAGAAAGAGAGATGGAGTAAAGTAACAGGAAGAAATTAGAATTTCTAAGAAAATCTTTAATATCTAAATGTAATTGCTTCGTATCTTATCCCACTCTTTGAATGCAGTGTTAGATTGAAATGTGCCGTGTTTCTTACAGTAGTGGACACAAGCAGGGGAAGAAATATTTTCTAGTTTCATTTTGTAACTTTGTGTCATTATAAACATATTATTTTTAAGTCAGCAATAAATACTCATATGGCTATATATAGAAAAAAATCTTTGGAAAAACAATTGACTGGATGGATTATGGATTAGATATTGCAATAACCGTTTGCAGGTAGTGAGTCCGAATCTACTGAAGAGTTTTGTGTTTTGTTAATGGGAAAATTCATTTTGTTTGTTTTTCTTCTGTTTACTTCAATGCTACAAGCTGGTCTCAGGTTGTCATAGAATTTCATCAGTGATGGACTACTTTAATATCTAGATTTTTACCTCTCATTAACCAAATGACATAAAACTAGACCGAAATAGGTGCCCTTAAGAAAGGAGCCTTTCAGAGCTGAATCACCAAGGAAGCCTCTTTGTCAGTAGTTCTGAAGTGGTGCACACAAGGGCTGTCTCGGTTCTTTTTCTCCTTTTATCTTCTTTTATTTGTTTCAGTCATTGAACAGCAGCCATACTGGGCCACTTGAAGGGTATAGTTGAACAAATCAACCCCAGTACTTATTTCTTAAGTATAGTACTTATTCTTTTGCTAAGTTACAGGAGCATAAACACACCAACATCAGTAATCATGGAGTGGTAAGGGACAAAAACACACACACACATAAATGCATGTGTGCACGTGGGCTTCTTTCAGTTTCTGTCTCCCAAATCTACTCATAAGGCTTTGGTTGGCCAAGGCTATAGTATAAGACACTTGCCAAAGGTGCCATGCAGTGAGACAGAACCCAGAACCATATAGTTGAGAAGCAAACTTCTTACCACTCAGCCATACCTGCACCTGTATACATCCATCCATACATACATACCTACAATCATACACACATAAATATATATATATATATATATATATATATATATATATATATATATATATAGCACCCACTACACTCTCGGAGTGGTTGGTGTTAGGAAGGGCATCCAGCTGTAGAAACTCTGCCAGATCAGATTGGAGCCTGGTGCAGCCTTCTGGCTTGCCAGTCCTCAGTCAAATCGTCCAACCCATGCTAGCATGGAAAGCTAGCATGTTAAACGATGATGATGGTCCTCTGTGCTGTTTCTGTCAACCAAATTTTTCTTAATCAAATTCTGTCACAGGACATTGGCCAGCTCAAGGCTACAGTAGAAGGCACTTATCCAAGATACTATGCAGTGGGACTGAACTTGAAACTATGCAATTGCAAAGCAAGCTTCTTAACCACCCAGCCATGCTTACACCTATCTTTAACTTTTCATGTAATGTGCACCAATGATATTTGAATTAGTAAAAAAGTTCAGATGAATATGGATGAAACAGATTTGTGATTGATGGCTAGATAGATAAATAGACATATAGATAGATACTTAGGTAGATAGATAGATAGATAGACTGACGGACGGATAAGCAGACAGACAGACAAATAAATAAATGATAGATAGATAGATAGATAGACAGACAGACAGATAGATAGATAGATAGATAGATAGATAGACAGACAGACAGACAGACAGACAGACAGACAGACAGACAGATAGATAGATAGATAGATAGATACATAGATAGATAGATAGGTAGAAAGATAGATAGATAGATAGACTGACGGACGAATAAGCAGACAGACAGACAGACAGATAGATAGATAGATAGATAGATAGATAGACAAATAGACAGACAGGTAGAGGAGAGAGAGAGAGAAATAGAGACTGAAAGTGAGAGCTATTAGGTGAGTAGGTAGGTAAGTTGATCGTGTTGTCAATGACGATGATGATGTTGACAGTGATGTCAATAACAATGATGACGATGACAATAACAATGATGACAATGGTGTTGGTGATAGTCCTACAGTTACAATGCACACAAACACTTATCTATAGTCCAGCGCTTTACATATGTTGGCAAGAAATGTTGCATTGTCGTTAGCATCAAAGAAAGATTGGTGGTTCTGTGATTTATAGTTATTATGGTAGAGATTGGTTTCTAAGAATGGTAAAGCTTCTTCGTCACCATAAACTGCTGGCAAATGGCTATGCTTATGTAAGAGACTAAGAGAGAGAGAGGGAGGGGGGGGGAAGAGAGAGACAGTAGAGAAAGAGAGTAGGGGACAGTAGGTGGAAGAACTACGTAAGTTAGATATTTAAGAAATATATATATATATATATATATATATATATATATATATATATATATATATATATATATATATGTATATATATATATATATATGTATATATATGTGTATATATATATATATATATATATATGTATATATATATATACATATATATATATATATATATGTATATATATATATATATATACACATACATACACATATATGTATACAAATATACATACATACACACATATATAAATGTATGTGATTCATAATATACATAATTTATATATATATAATTTACACACACATATATATATATATGTATACATACATCATATGTACATATAAAAATCATATGTATAATAATGCATATAATGTATATACATCATATACACATAAATATGTTATATATTAATATATATATATATATAGCATAGTTTGGTAGTTAGAGATAGGCAAACAACCAAAGAGGGAGGGAGAGTGAGAGAGAGAGATATAGGACAAATAGAGATGAGACAGTAAAAGAGAAGTAGTAAGAAAGAAAGAAAGAGAGGAATAGAGAAAGGGGGAGGTGATGGAAGGAGTGGGAAGAGAAAGTAAGTGAGGACAGAGAACAAGGAGTAAGATCCATGCATATCTTTCCGACAGATCTCCGACCAATTTCAGTGATTTACCAACTTTTCATACTCATTATTACTTCTGTTCTTGGGCATGTGTATAGCATGTGTGTCTGCGTAAGTCGTGTAAGTGTGGGGTATGTGTGGCAAGTGTGGGTTTGTCTTTGTATGTGTATAAATACATCATATGGATGCAGGAAGGAAATGCATATTTATGCATACACATATGTGCATATAGACTCACAAGCACACATGTATATAGTTATAGGTATATGTGTATGTGTATGTGTGCATGTGTGTATATGTGTGAGTGTGTGTATATGCATGGATGGTTATTTATGTGTATATCTATCTATCTATCTATCTATCTGTCTGTTTATCTGTCTGTCTGTCTGTCTGTCTGTCTCTCTCTCTCTCTCTCTCTCTCTCTATCTATCTATCTATCTATATATATATATATATGTGTGTGTGTGTGTGTGTGTGTGTGTGTGTATGTATATGCAAGCATATAAGCATGTGTATGTGTATATATATATGTATATATAAGTATTTACACACACACATGCGTATATATGAATGAATATTTAGTTATGAATGCATAAAGGGGGAGACCAAGAAAGAGATCGCGGTGTGAGGTGACTACAGTAGGGCACCTAACAACATCAAATCCCACCAATACATAAGTAGACTCATTAATTCAAAACTCTTGCCAGCATGGAGAAGAAACATTGAATGATAATAGCTACACACACGCACAAACACACACACACACACACACACACACACACACACACACACACGCACAAACACACACACACACACACACACGCATATACAGTTAGATTTAAAAAGATAGATGAAGGTGCAGGAGCAGCTGTGTGGTAAGTAGCTTGCTTACCAACCACATGGTTCTGGGTTCATTCCCACTGCGTGGCACCTTGGGCAAGCGTCTTCTACTATAGCCTCGGGCCGACCAAAGCCTTGTGAGTGGATTTGGTAGATGGAGACTGAAAGAAGCCCGTCGTATATATGTATATATATGTATGTGTATATGTTTGTATGTCTGTGTTTGTCCCCCCAACATTGCTTGACAACCAATGGTGGTGTGTTTACGTCCCCGTAAGCTAGTGGTTCGGCAAAAGAGATCGATAGAATAAGTACTAGGCTTCCAAAGAATAAGTCCTGGGGTCGATTTGCTCGACTAAAAGGCAGTGCTCCAGCATGGCCGCAGTCAAATGACTGAAACCAGTAAAAGAGAGAGAGAGTATACATTCTGCTAATGTGTTGAGATTTATTCATTATTATTACAGTCATTAATATGGAAGTGTGTGAATGTGTACAAACTCTGTTGTGTGTATATATATATATATATATATATATATATATATATATATATATATATATATATATATATTTTTATATATATATATATATTTATATATATATATATATATACAGTGTGAATAAACAGACACCATAGGTTTCTATGTGGTAAGCACTGTCCAGTATGCAGTGATTACCAATTCAAACTTGCCTTCACATCTATGTCCTCTCTCTCCAACTCACTCTCTTTTTCTATTTCTCTGTATATATGTGTGTATGTGTGAGTGGTTATAAGGGATATATATGTGGCTACAAATGATTATATTTTCTCACTCATTGCTTTATTCTTTACACTTACCTTTTATGCTGTTTCTTCTGAAGATAAATCATTGTAAACTCAAGTCATCTGGTGCAGGTATGTGTATAAGTGTAATTCCCTCACCTAATAAATGAATTCAATGGCATTAAACAAATTGGGGGAATGAAGTACTCTATACATAAGTATTTAACTTTCTTAATAGAAACAGTATGTGTGTGTGTATATATATATATATATAGGTATATATTGTAATAATAATAAAAATAATCCATGGATGGAATTTATAAATATTTTAAGGCATTGCTACATGCTTTTCCACAGATCACATAGTTTTGTGACCATAGTCCACATACCTGGGATGATAAGAGTCCAATTTGTAATATCCATGAACACCTTTCTTCATGCATTCATTTCTTCAGGTGATATGGCGGGAAGTAACGAATGTTCAACTGTATTCAACATGTTCAACTATATATATATATATATACATACATACATATATATATGTGTGTGTGTGTATCTACTTTTTCTTTATATTCTTTTTCTTCTTCCTCCTCATACTTCTCACAGTATCTCTTTTCTAATTATTTGTCCCCTAACTATATTTTTATTTACTTTTTGTTTCTGCTCAATATGAATTTAAAAAAAAGACAATGTCTGGAAGACACACAATGCAACAGTGCATCTTTGATGCAAGTCTGATGAAGTGTCACTCTGAAGTCTAAAATTGCAAATATTACCTAAATTTTCTCTTAGAATATTATGTAAACTGGCGTTGCAAACGAAGTTGGTACCGAAACAATTGTAGTAAACCATTAAAGAGGTGTTAAAGGATTTCTTTGTTTTCTTATTATTTGAATTATATATATATATATATATATATATATATATATATATATATATATATATTTATATATATTTATATATATATATATATATATATTTATATATATATATATATATATATATATATTTATATATATATATATATATATATTTATATATATATATATATATATATATATATATATATATATATATATATATTTATATATATATATATATATATATATATATTTATATATATATATATTTATATATATATATATATATATATATATATATATATATATTTATATATATTTATATATATATATATTTATATATATTTATATATATATATATATATATATATTTATATATATATATATATATATATATTTATATATATATATATATATATATATATATATGGGAGAATATACAAAAAATAACAACAGACGAGGACAGGTGGTGTAAATAACAAAAGTATATATTAGTATGACGCTCGGGAATACGGAAAGTCTTTGACGTTTCGAGCTACGCTCTTCAACAGAAAGAATACGGAGACAAGGAGAAAAACACGGAGAAAAAAAATTGAATAGTGTTCAGTCAACGGTCAATCATAATAATGGCCGATCATAACAATGACTGACCGGAAGTTAGAAATTCTTATTTCAGGAGAGCTAAGAAAGGGGGAGATAACAAACGGTGATCGGGAACGAGGGGCTGTGTGTGGGAGGTAGACTGCTGGTGATCTTGACGTATGTAGTGTGAAAATGGGGGAAGGGAGAAAGGGAGAAAGTAGTTGGTCAGTTGTAGTGTGTGCATGGTGTGATGCGAGGGTATTGGTGTGGTGTGCGTGGTGTGATGCAAGGGTATTGGTGTGGTGTGATGTGAGGGTGTTGGGAGGTGGGGAAGGCATGGGTGGAGTGTGGGGTAGAGGTAGGGGTATATGGGTAGGGGTGGGTGGTGGGTGTAAGGAATTGGATGGGGTGGAGTGGGAAGGTAGAGTAGGAGTGTGTTGGGGTGTGGTGGGATGAGCTTATGAGGGGGTGTTGACGAGGAGGGAGAAGGGGAAGGTGGATGTAAGAGAGGGGGAAGATGGGTATGGGAGGGGAGAGGAAGAGAGGAGAGAGGGTGGGTATAAGAGAGGGAAGGGGGATTGAGAGAGGGGGAAGGTGGGTATGGGGGGAGAAAGAGGGGAAGGTGGGTATGGGGGGAGAAAGAGAGGAAGAGAAAGAGAGGAAGAGAAAGAGAGGAAGAGAAAGAGAGGAAGAGAAAGAGAGGAAGAGAAAGAGAGTGAGAGAGAGGGAAGAGGGGTATGGGGGGGAAGAAGAAAGGAAGAGAAAGAGAGTGAGAGAGAGGGGAAGAGAGTGAGAGAGTAAGGGTGAGAGAGTAAGAGAGTAAGAGTGTAGAGAGTAGGAGAGTAAGAGTGTAGAGAGTAAGAGTGAGAGAGGGGGAGTACGGGAGAGGGGGGAGGGGGGAGTACGAGAGAAGAGAGTGAGAGAGAGTAAGAGAGAGGAGAGAAAGAGTAGGGGTGAAGAGAAGTGGGAGTGGAGAGAAGTATGAAGAGAGGTACAAAGAAGTAGGAGTCGGAGCAGGAGGTGGGGGAGGGGAGAGATGGGTGGTAGGAGGGAGGGTGGGGGAGAGAGACAGGAGGAGGGGGTTAGATGAAGAGTGGAGGGGAGTTGAGCCCATGTGGCGCAAAGGAGCGAAGATAGAAGATTAATCCCTGTTCACGGCGCAAACGGGAGTCCGGATGGCCCCTGTGCATGGACAATCCAAACACAGACAGGTGTTGCCGCAAGGAGTGGCCGGCAGAACGGAAGTGGCGTGACACCGGGGTGTCATTGCCGACGTTGATATCTCGGAGGTGTTCCGCGAATCGGTCGGCCAGGCGCCGCCCCGTTTGTCCGATGTACAGGGATTGGCAGAGAGAGCAGGAGAGGCAATATATGATGTTGGTAGACGTGCAGGTGAAGGAGTCGGTGATGCGATAGGGTCGGTGATGGGTGCTGGTGAGGAGGGTGGTGTTGGAGAGGTAAGGGCAAGTGCGGCAGCGTGGACAGGAGCAGGGGAAAGAGCCAGGTTGGGAGGTTGGGTTGGGGAAGAAGCTGTGGACCAAGAGGTCCCGTAGGTTGTGGGCTCGTTTGAAGGAGGGGAGGGGTCGATTAGGGAAGATGTGGGAGGTGGAGGGGTCGGACTGGAGGCGCCGAAAAGCTCGGAGAATATATATATATATATTTATATATATATATATATATATATATTTATATATATATATATATATATATATATATATATATATTTATATATATATATATATATATAAGCAATGTTAATTCTCTAAATGAAGTATTAACAGTAACTGCACGATAAAGTGTAGTATATTGCCACTTAAGTGTGGCTGACCCCTAGGGGTGGATGTTACTGTTGCTTTTAGCCCCAGGAGGACATCTCCTCCAGCTGGCTTATCGACAGGACACAGTCGTGTGTCGATAAGCCAGCTGGAGGAGATGTCCTCCTGGGGCTAAAAGCAACAGTAACATCCACCCCTAGGGGTCAGCCACACTTAAGTGGCAATATACTACACTTTATATATATATATATTTATATACATATATATATATATATATATATATATATATATATATATATATATATATTTATATATATATATATATATATATATATATATATATTTATATATATATATATATATATATTTATATATATATATGTATGTATATATATGCTGAAACCCCCTTCAGTCATGACTAACCATGGGATTACACCTAGAAAGTTATCTTCCCAGGCACAAGTCCAAGCAAGTTTGTTTATAGAAGACCAGCAGTCACCCATGCATACCAGCCTCTCCTCTCCATGCCACTGATGTTATCCAAGGGAAAGGCAAAGGCCGATACAGCTTGGCACGTGTGATGTCGCAATTCATTTCTACAGCTGAGTGAACTGGAGTAATGTGAAATAAAATGTCTTGCTCAAGAACACATTGTGCAGCCCAGTCCGGGATTCGAACTCATAACCTCACGATCATAAGCTCGATGTTGTAACCACTGAGCCATGCGCCTTCACACACACACACATACACATATATATATATAGTTTACTGTTCTATTTAGGTAGGATCAACAAAGAAGTACTACATCTAGAGAGAGATAAATATCATTTAATGTGCACAGTATACAGATAAGAGCTATTTATAGTTTCTTGCTGTGAAGACATGGTTCTAGGGTGGGTTTTTATAATGTGCCTTGCATTTTCAGGCGATCTTCAATCACTTAGTCTGTTCAATTTGAAGATAAGCATCCTTCAAAGTCTGAAGATTGTTTGGCGACACAGGACACATTATAAGAACCTGCCTGGCCATGTGTCTTCACAGCAAAAATCTGCTAGTAGCTCTCATCTTCATTCGGTGTACTTTAAATGATACACAGACTCGTGCACACACACACACACACACACACACACACACACGTGTGTCCTTATCTCTAAAAATTCTTTGTCCCTATCTCTAAAAAATCTCCATTCTTCTTCCATACTCATACGTACCTATCCTTCCACACATTCTCAATCATTTCCTTCAATTCTCTCTTATACTCACTTTCTTGTACATTGAGGGTATGTACTGACATCTCCACCATCCTTTCATCCTCTTCTGTTGGTGGAATTGCCATGTATCTCTTCTACAACACAAAACCTCTTCCTTCTCTCTATCATAAAGTAGAATCTCAACACCAGACTCAATGCCACCCTTCTCAATGTTAAACACCCACTCATTTGCAGCGTCTTGTCTTGCAATTTACTTGGTGACCACCCTAGCACCAGTGCTGTGATGAAAAAAGGCACCCAATACATTCTTCAAAGTGGTTGATGTTAGGAAGTGCATCCAACTATAGAAACCATGCCAAAGCGGACATTGGAGAACAAAGCAGTCTTCCAGTATGTTCGATCCTGTTTGACTTTCCAACACAGAACAGGGACGATAAGTGATGCTGCTGCTGACATATTTATATATGCATACACACACACATACTCACTCACACACACACCTGCACATAGAGATAGATAAATACACATATACATATATTTTTATATATATATTGTTATACAATATATATATATATATATACACACACACACACACACACACACACACACACACACACACACATATATATATATATATATATATATATACACACACACACACATACATATATATATATATATATTTATATTTATATATATATATATAAATATATATATATATATATATATATATATATATACACACACACACACATATATATGTATATATATATATATATATATATATATATATATATATATATATATATATATATATATACACACTCATATATACATATATAAATGCACTCACACAAACACACACACACACATGTACATACATACATACATATATATATATATATATATATATATATATATATATATCAGTTAAGTTGCTAAATAAATTTTGTATGAAACCAGTGTAGAAAATCTTATTATTGCAGATTAATACCTTGTACACTCAGTTTGAAACTATAATTAAAGCAGTGTCTCTACAGGGCAGTTGTTATCGTATTTGATCACTAAGATACTAAAGATTTGATTTCCATCAGAGACTTCATTAGTTTCAATGTTTTTATTGTTGTGTCTAAAGGAATATCATCCACCAGGATCTATAGACACAGCAATGACTTACCCCCAGTTTCTGTCATGTTTAGTAGATGAGAGGAAAATATTTTTCTTGATCTAGGCAGCTTGAAGTGAACTTTTCATGCTAGAGCTATACACAGCACAATATGCCTGTTAAATACAGCATGGCTTCTGCTTACAGTGATAATCTATAAACTGCAATGCTAATTGCTCCTAGATTGATGACTTTGGCTGTGAAGATTTAGAGCCTTGTCCAAGCACACAACTTAGAGCTGTTCATAAGAAAAGAAAATATTAATGGTTGTCCACTGTTCTATTAACTCTCAATATATGTGCATATCTACAGAAATCCACACACACACATATGTGTGTGTAGTTATATGAATGCTTATGTGTGTGTATGTATATATATATATATATATATATATATATATATATATTCAAATATGAATTAGAAGCAGCTCGAGCTATGTAAACAAAATCAAACACACATACACAAGGTATGTGTGTTGATAGTTCATGGGTCGGCTACAGATTTTAGGTGTAAGAAAATATATTCTCTTACACCTAAAGACTGCAGCTGACCCACGAACTAACAACACATACTTTGTGTATGAGTGTTCAATTTTCTCTCTCTCTCTCTCTCTCTCTCTCTCTCTCTCTCTCTATATATATATATATATATATATATAATCTATCTATATATCTATCATATATATCTATCTATATATCTATCATATATCTCTATCATATATATATATATATATATATATATATATATATATATGTTTATAGGTGTAGTTATTGTGGTGTGGTAAGAAGTCTACTTCCCAACCCCATGGTCCTGAGTCCAGTCCCACTGTGTGGCACCTTTGGCAAGTGTCTTTTACTATAGCCCCAGGCCATCCAAAGCCTTCTGAATTGATTTAGTTGACAGAAAGTTTTAAAAAAGCCTGTTGTCTATTCGTATGTATGTGTGTGTCTGTGTTAGAGTGTGTGTATGCTTGTGTCTTCTTATCTTGACATCACACAGTAGTTGTAAAATGATTGACAAGTAGCGTCATTTATTTCCAATAATCTGTAAGAACATGTCTGACTGTGAGGAAATATTAACTTGCTTGGAAACCAGTGAAGGTTGGTAATAAGAAGGGAATCTGGCCATAGAAAATCTGTCTCAATAGACTTCATCTGACCCATACAAATATGAAAATTGGTCATTAAAATGATGATGGTGATGATGATGCATATGTTAGAGAGGTCAGATATCAACATCATTTCTCTGTAGATAAGGAGGCAATACACACCTCTGCCAAAATTCAACACATACATTGAAAAGGTTCAACTTAGCATCATTTAATCTAGCACAAACATCTGGGCATTTGCATGGGGATTTCATGGCAACCAAGAGTTGCACATTAAGCTCCTGTAAAGACCACTACAGTATGCAATCATATGCATGTAGTCATATTCCTTTTCAATGTTTGTAAAGTGGGCATACACCTCTTGGCAGAATTACCACAATTTTTTTTTTGAAGACCTGCCATTGAATGAATATCTGGTCAAACCACTTAATCTTCACATTGAGATGTCATAGCCTCCTTTGTGATTAGAATGTCAGTGGGAAGAATTACAAGGTCAATTCTTCAAGGCAAGCCTGCTGGTAGGAACCAAAAGGTAGGCCAAGAATAGGATGGCTGGATAATGCTCATAGTCTCAACTGGACACACTGTAGAAATCCATCTGGCAAATCTAATGTCGGTTACTTTGAATATGATCCTATAGAGGTGGGGCCTGAGGACTCTACCCCAACAACTCTTCCAGGAATAGTGGGCGAGAGAAGATGGATGTGTGGATGTGTGTGTGTGTATATATATATATATATATGTATGTATAATCTTTTTCTTGTCTCTCTTAATCCTTTCTCATCTCTTTGATATTGGATACCTAGATTGTTAGATTTGC
The DNA here is from genome assembly GCF_046866305.1 of Octopus bimaculoides. Lineage (NCBI taxonomy): Eukaryota > Metazoa > Mollusca > Cephalopoda > Octopoda > Octopodidae > Octopus > Octopus bimaculoides. The sequence goes on along the minus strand of NC_142932.1, from coordinate 45,037,263 downwards.
TTATATTTCTTCCTTTGTCATATTTATCGTCATTTTATACTTCTTTGATTGTTTTTTTTTTCCACTCTATATTTTTATGCTGTTTCCACTTTCATGCTTTTGCTTGTCTAATGTTGTATATTGTTTGTTTCCTCTTTGTCTCATAATCTTCTCCATGTTATTTGTGTGACATTTTTCTACTATTTATCGATCTATTACTTGGAGAAGGTAAAATATGACCAACAAAGTGTCAAATTTACACACACACACACACACACACACACACACACACACACACACACACACACACACACACACAAACACACACACACACAAACACACACACACACACACACACACTTATATTAGAACGCTTAGTTATGTGGGAAATATTTAGAGTGTAAGCACATTCTTTCTGTGCTTTCAATGTGTGGGAAAATAGAAGTTATATGTGTGCATGAGGACAGGTGTATGTGAATTTGTGTGCATATGTGCATTTGTGTGCATATGTGCATTTGTTGTATACACATATTTGAACATTCATTTATTAACAAATCCTCAAACACACACACATGTATTCCCCCTACACACAACACACATGCATGCACTAATAACTTTGAAAGTGTTCTCATCTTCCAAGCTATATCTACTCATTAACTTAGAATTTCTCCACAATAATAATGGCTGTGCTTATCTAAGTAGATTTCAAGTTGATTGATCAATAGATTGCTGGTTGTGTCTCTCTTTTATCATCTGGACAGTCAAGCTTACATGTATTTCTACAACTTATGTACATACTGCATACACATTTCTCTTGTACCAGAAATATCTATGTTTGTATGCATGTGTGTATATTCAAGCATCCAACTGCCCAACTGTCTGTCCATCACATGTCTGTCTGTCTCTCTCTCTTTCCCTCTGTCTCTATCTATCTATCTATCTATCTAATTGACCAGCTAGATAACTAGCCATCTGTCTGCTTCTCTGTGTCTATCTATTTGTCTACTCTTTCTCTCTCTCTCTCTCTCTCTCTCTCTATCTATCTATCTATCCATCTATCTATCTATTTATCTATCTGTCTGTTTGTCTGCTTGTCTGTGTATCTGTCTGTCTCTCTGTTTGTCTGTCCATCCACCCATACATACATCTCTCCCTCTATCCATTTATCTATCTACCCATCTGCCTCTCTATCTATTGAGCTAGCTAATCATCTGTCAATTCATCTATCGTGACAAACCATCCAGCCCATTCCAGTATTCAAGGCAGGTGTAAAATAATGATGATGATTATGATGATTATGATGATAATGAAACGATTTGTTGCCATAGAACTTGCAGTGGTTGGATCAGATCCTCACACAGGTTGAGAAGAAACAACAGAGATTTCCAAGAGATTCTCAATTCAGCAACAAGATAGTATGGAGTACAACATTCTCTGCAATACATTTGATGAGTAGTTTCTCACATTCATTTCTCAGGGTCAGCATGGTTACTCGAAATAGGAGGAAGCCGTGCATAGCATGAAGTTTTGGGATAGACTTTTGGCAGGGGGCCATAGATCGTTTATGATGTGAATCTTCTTTTTAATTTCAACAACAAAGCTGCTTGATATGATGATCTGGTGTGAGGAATGTAAGGCTGCACAATGCTCCATATCAGGACAGTACCAATACTTCTCAAGTTAGGAAAGAAGCATTACAAGGCTGTAAAGATGATGGTTGGGATGCAGCACACTTTCCTGTAGAAGATGGATGTAGAAAAAATGGTAGTAGCATCAGTTTGTATGAAACAGCCATGTTGAAGTGGTGACAAACATTACCTCACAGTACAGTTACTACTTTCATCTCTTATAGAGATTTTCTAACTAGCTGCTTTACTTGTCTGATTGCCACTTATTTTTCTATATATTGGGAGCTGGAGTGAACTACTGTTATCTCTAGCAGACAAGTGTCCAGTACTGAGGATGAGCAAAAATAGTCTGAAACTAGCCTGGTCTGCTGGTCTTATCAAGTTGCTAAAAGATGGTAGAGGTTTGCTCCCTTGCTTGCAATATATATCAGGTGCAGATTGCATTGATAACTAGCTGGAGGGTGCTTCCTCTTGGGGTCGAAAATGGTAGTAACATCAGTTCATATGGAACAGCCATGTTGAAGTGGCCACATTACTTCTCAGTATAGTTACTACTTTCATTTTTTATAGAGATTTTCTAACTAGCTGCTTTGCTTGTTGCAAAACCAGTGATTGATTGTCACTTATTTTTCTATATATTGGGAGCTGGTGTGAACTACTGCTATCTCTAGTGGACAGGTATCCAGCACTGAGGATGGGCAAGAATAGCCTGAAACTGAATGGTCTGCTTGTCTGTCAAGTCACTAGAAGATAGTAGGGGTTTGCTCCCCTGCTTGCAATATATGTTGGATACAGATTGCTTTGATAACCAGCTAGAGGATGCTTCCTCTTGGGTTAAAATGTGTAGTAACATTGGTTTGTATGGAACAGCCAGGTTGAATTAGTGAAAACATTACTTCTCAGTGTAGTTACTATTTTTATCTTTTATAAAGATTTTCTTTGCTTGTTAGATGTAGAAGTTTTATAGGAACCAGACTGAGACAGTGACTGCTCTCCACTGGCATCAATCATCGTCAAGTAAACACCATCTTGAAAGAAATCCAGTCAACAGTTGAGAGAGCCTGTCATTAGATATGGCTGGAAAAAGGATGATGAGGTGAGGTGTGTGTGGCGAGTACCTGTTGGCCTATATGGTACATCAAACCTGTACGACCTCCACAATTTGAATACTGGTGATGATCCTGAATATTAGTCGGTTAATCCAGTAGGTGAGGCCAGTGCACTGTAAAGCTGTTGAGAGGAAGGTTCAGAAATGGAGTACATTCTCTCCCAATGAACTCTGAAACCTGCTAGCATCTGATATGCGGACTTTCTGATTGACCGCTCTTCCAATTCTATTTACAACAAAATTTCATATAAAATTCTCTTCCTAAGTATTTCACTCATTTCTGAAAAGAATCAGAAATTTAGTGTGACTCTTTGAAATAGCTAACTTTCTATTTATTAACTTGATGTTTCGAATATAACTTTAAATTTTCTTACCTAAAAAGAATTTGGAGTGACTCTAAAATAATGCTCTAGTTATCAACTTGATGTTTAGAACATAGCTTTAAATTTTCTTACATAAAATTAGGATAAAAATCTTTTTGTTTTATCTATTAGAATTTAAATAGGCCATATCTAGCTCAAATTTTCTACCTGTTTTATGTTCAAACCAGCTAGATCTGATGTCACCTCCACCCTACAATGTCATTCTCAAAATAAATAATCACATAATTGAAATCTCAAAGTTACAAGATAATGCACAATTAATTAAAACTAATAGTCATACATTTGACAGAGTAATCTGAATACAAAAGAATTAAATATAAACATTTTAAATCATTTTGTTTTTAATGAGAGAACAAGAACTAACTAGATGTTAGTATCAACAGGATTATGTAATAGTGTGCATACTTGTAACATTTTGAATATCTTTTAATCTCTGAAAGGCTTTTGAATGGATGGTGATCAGTTCAAGTTTTCATCGTATGAAGATAAATGGATGATAAATTTTCCCCATGATATATTTTACTGACATCCTGCTGAACAGAGGTAATGTAGAATAAAATGTACCTAGAATCAAGAAAAAGAAAGAAAAAAAAACAGCACTGCAATAGATTTGATCTCTTGGCCTTTGTATCAAGTAGTCCATAAATTTCTTATTCAGAAGTAGATGAAACAACAATAAATAATAAAAAAAAAGAAAAAATACATCTTTTCTCAGTTTATATTATATATTTATTTGTATGAGCACAGACATGGGGGTGTGGTTAGGAAGGCAGGTATGTGTGTGTGTGCATGTATCTCCTTGATTTGACACATTACATGATCATTGTAAATGAGTGACAGTATCAGCCAACTGGTATCAATCATTTCCAATCTTCCATGCAAAACATGTTTGGTCATGGGAGCCAGATGCTACTTTCCATGAAAATAGTTTAAGGTTGATGAAAGAAATGGCATCAAGCCATAGAAAATCCATCTCGATGACTTTTGTTTGACCCTTGCAAACATGTAAAGGTCTATGGTGAAATGATGTAGAAAGAGAATGTTTTTTTATGGTTTACAGTTCTATATTTAAGGGATGAGGTATTATGTACATTATTTACATTATTTACATTTGACAGATATTTGTCCTCATCTTGTTTGTTGTTAGCACAACATTTCGGCTGATATACCCTCCAGCCTTCATCAGGTGTCTTGGGGAAATTTCGAACCTGGGTTCTCATTCCTAAGGTATTTTTCGATGTTGTTATTATTATTATTATTATTATTATTATTATTATTATTATTATTATTATTATTATTATTCCAGGCAGTGACCTGAATAATAATAATAATAATAATAATAATAATAATAACATCGAAAAATACCTTAGGAATGAGAATCTGGGTTTGAAATTTCCCCAAGACACCTGATGAAGGCTGGAGGGTATATCAGCTGAAATGTTGTGCTAACAACAAACAAGATGAGGACAAATATCTGTCAAATGTAAATAATGTAGATAATGATCAATTTTTTTGTTTGTAAGATCTTCGAGGAATAGAAGTTAGAATGCAGGAAATTATCTTCAAACTCAAGACATTGCACAAATACTTATGAGAGAATGGATTGAGCTAAAGTTACTCAAAGTCCAAGTAGTGATGTTGAATAGCTGGATATCAGAACGCTTTGGTTGATCTGAAGTTATGAAGCAGAAGCCATTTACCCAAAGTGCAATGCAGTGTTATTGAGTGTTGTTGAGTATTGAGTGATAGCTTGGAGAATGATGATGATGATGATGATGATTGCTCACTCACTCAATGATAATGATAATAATAATAATAATAATAATAATAATAATAATAATAATAATAATTGACGCATAATCACAGAGATGTGAGTTCGAGTCTCATGGCTGGCCAATAGTGTATTTTTCTGCAATAAATGGATAATTTATCCTGATCACGCTATTTATAGCCTTATCACACGTTTGAGAAATGAATTTATTTCTGTTCTTACAATAATAATAATGATGATAATAATAATAATAATAATAATAATAATAATAATAATAATAATGATAATGAAGTCATATGAGCAAAAATGTAGAAGCTTTACCTGAATCTTCAACACTACACACTGTCCAAAAAATAGCCCTGCTAGGAACAGCCCAAATCCTACTCAAGAAACTATCAATACAACCTAAACAAAACAACACACAAATACAACACTCACTCTATACAGTATTTATCCAGTGAAATAAACTCCCACCAGCAAGCTAGAAAGCCAGCGCATTACACACTCAACACACAATACAAGCAGTAACACAACAAAAGACAGCATCACACTTCAATGAAAAAAAACTAACACAATACAGTACCAGGAAGAGTTCGCACACTCCCAACAGCAGCAAAAAACACACAGTGATGCACACACCCCAGCAACACAGAGGTGCAGCAGGTGATGCAGTAGAAATTTGCCTTAATCTGCAAAACATTAAACAGTTATATAATGATAATAATAATAATAATAATAATAATTGCTCTCTCACTCAATAATAATGATGATGATGATGATGATGATGATGATGATGATGATGATGATGATGATGTAACTGCCCTGTTTAGAATGTGGCTTCAGTCCTTTATGGAAGAGATTTTGCTTTCCTCCTCATGTAATGGATTCCCATCACAACTTCTACATCATTTTCTTATATAGACATCAATTTACATTATGGAAACTTATTTTCATCTTCAACACGTAAATCTCTTTTCCTTCCTCTCCCCTCCTCTCTCTCTATATATATTTCTCTTTCTTTCAGTCTGTCTCCCTCTCATTCTTTCACTTTCTCTTATTCTCTCTCTTTCTCCTCATCCTCTTCCCTCTCCATCTTTCTCTTTCTCTCTCCCTCTCCCAGTTCTTGTCCCAAACTCTCTTTTTCTTTCATTCTCCCTCTCTTTCTGTCTCTCACTTCCACTCTCTTAATTTAATGACCATACATGAGTGTTTCTGTAAAAGTTAGATTAACAAACCAAAACGAACCACTTGTAATGAAGAGCTGTAACCAATTAACTATATTATGCATATTTACAGATTGTGCACTATCAATCAGAAAGTGTATTATATGTGTACATCTGTGCTGTATTTGAATCTGTTGTGTATGTGCTGACAATTTCTATGTGTGTGTATATATATATATATATATGTATATACAAATGATAAATGAGTATATGCATATATACACACATGTATGTACATACCTACATCTACCTGTATATATAGATGCATATCTGGGTACAGGACGTTGGAAACAAAACGTAGACAAAAAAATAATAAACAGAGTACAGAAAACACACAGGCCACATAGAGAAAATTTCCTTCATCAGCTGCCACCATTCTAACACTGGCGTTTCGAAGAGACATACACACACACAACAACTGACTCTCTCAACTGTGGCAGATACTTGTGGTGTCACACAAATGGCACCCATGCTGGCGGCATGTAAAAATAGCCATTATACTCTTGGAGTGGTTGGCACTAGGAAGGGTATCCAGCCATAGAAACCATGCCAAATCAGACTGTAGTCTGGTGCAACACCTCAGCTTGCCAGCCCTGGTTAAACCATCCAACTCATGCCAGCATGGACAACAGATGTTAAATGATGATGATGATGATATATATATACACACATACTACACATACATACTAACATACATATATATATATATATATATATATATATATATATATATATATATATATATATATATATATATATATATATATCATCATCATCATCATCATCATCATCGTTTAACGTCCGCTTTCCATGCTAGCATGGGTTGGACGATTTGACTGAGGACTGGTGAAACCGGATGGCAACACCAGGCTCCAGTCTGATTTGGCAGAGTTTCTACAGCTGGATGCCCTTCCTAACGCCAGTAGTGGGTGCTTTTACGTGTCACCCGCACGAAAACGGCCACGCTCGAAATGGTGTCTTTTATGTGCCACCCGCATAAGCCAGTCCAGGGGCACTGGCAACGATCTCGCTCGAAAATCCTACAGGAGCCAGTCAGGCGGTACTAGCAACGGCCACGCTCAAAATGGTGCATCTCATGTGCCACCCGCACAAGAACCAGTCCAGGGGCACTGGCAACGATCTTACTTGGCTTGCCGGGTCTTCTCACGCACAGCACATTTCCAAAGGTCTCGGTCAGTAGTCATCGCCTCGGTGAGGCCCAATGTACGAAGGTCTTGCCTCACCACCTCAGCCCAGGTCTTCCTGGGCCTACCTCTTCCACGGGTTCCCTCAACTGTTAGGGTGTGGCACTTTTTCACGCAGCTATCCTCCTCCATTCTCACCACATGTCCATACCAGCGCAATCGTCTCTCTTGCACACCACAACTGATGCTTCTAATGTTCAGCTTTTCTCTCAAGATACTTACACTCTGACGGGTATTCACATTGACATTACACATCCAACGGAGCATACTGGCTTCATTCCTTGCGAGCTTACGTATGTCCTCAGCAGTTACAGCCCATGTTTCACTGCCATGTAGCATGGTTGTTCGTATGCATGCGTCATACAGTCTGCCTTTTACTCTGAGTGAGAGTCCCTTTGTTGCCAGCAGGGGTAAGAGCTCTCTAAACTTTGCCCAGGCTATTCTTATTCTAGCAGCTACACTTTCAGCGCACCCACCCCCACTACTAACTTGGTCGCCCAGATAGCGGAAGCTATCGACTACCTCTAGTTTTTCACCCTGGAATGAGATAGAAGTTGTTTCCTGTTTGTTTGCAGTCTTTATTGCACCTGAACATCTGCCACAAACAAAAACTAACTTGCTAGTTAACCTGCCTTTGATGTTGCTGCACCTCTTATGTGTCCATAGCTTGCACCGGGTACATCTTATAGAGTTACTACCTACTCCTTTTCTACATACTGAGCAGGGCCATCTACCTGAAGGGGTTTGTGTTTTATCTACCTTCCTACTTATTAGGATTTCGGTTTTAGCTAGGTTGACTCTAAGGTCCTTCAATTCTAGACCTTGCTTCCACACCTGAAACTTCTCCTCTAGTTCTGATAGTGACTCCGCAATTAGGGCAAGGTCATCAGCATAGAGGAGCTCCCAGGGGCAACCTGTCTTGAACTCCTCTGTGATTGCCTGGAGGACTATGATAAATAAGAGGGGGCTGAGGACGGAACCTTGGTGGACCCCTACCTCTACCCGGAATTCATTGCTGTACTCATTTCCAACCCTCACCTTACTGGCAGCATCTCTGTACATGGCTCGCACAGCTCTCACTAACCATTCTTCTATCCCAAGTTTCCTCATTGACCACCAGATAAGGGATCGGGGGACCCTGTCAAAGGCTTTCTCCATGTCAACGAAAGCCAGGTACAGAGGTTTATCCTTAGCTAGGTATTTCTCCTGCAACTGTCTCACTAGAAATAAGGCATCAGTAGTGCTTTTACCTGGCACGAACCCAAACTGCATCTCATCTAAATTGATTCGCTCCCTAATTAGTTGGGCTATGACCCTCTCTATAACTTTCATAACCTGATCTAACAGCTTGATGCCTCTGTAATTATTTATATATATATATATATGTGTGTGTGTGTGTGTGTGTGTGTGTGTGTATACATATATACTGTGAGAGAGAGAGAGAGAGCAAAGGATGTAAATTTATAAGTGTAAATAAGCAGGACAATGAGTATTCAGTACTGAAATTGGAATTGTGTAATTTATAATTTATTTAAAATTTGATCATCAGATTATTAAGAAAATGAACCTCCGCAAAAATTATATATATTAGACGTACAGTGGAAGTGTTTAAATATTGCAACAAGCACTGAGTGGGAAAAAATGGACCGAAATGATTGTATTGATCTTTTTGATCCTTTCATTCTATATCCCTAGGTAATTATTATCTTTAAAAAATAGACCAGTGTGGGGTTGCTAAAACAATATTAATATGTACATGGAAAACTGAACACATATGACAAAGACATGTATATGTGCATGTATATAAAAAATAAAACTAAAATTATAATGTGTGTGTAAAAAATATATCAGCCATGCTATAGGGAAATAATTCAGCATTATATAAATCACAAAAATTTGTGATGTGATCCATATTGTTTTAAATATTTCCAGACTCACCTTATTACAAGTAAATAATAGAACATGAATTTTTCATGTGTGCCTGCAACTATCCAGCATCTCAGATCTTTTGCTTATATGAAAAAGGTCTTGAAATGAAATTAATAACTTTTGACCAGTGTTTTATTTACATTACAGCTTGCAATATGTGAAACCATATTCAAGAATTGGCTATTTGATTTTAAATGGTGTCAGACTTGTTTCTTTTTTAAAAACCAATTATGCTTAGAATTTATACTTGTCATAAATTTTTTCTACTGATTTTTGAAGAAATACAATGTTATTTAGTAAAAATGAATTTCGATGAATTTTCAGTTAATCCAAGATATTTGTCCTCATCTTGTTTGTTGTTAACACAATGTTTCAGCTGATATACCCTCCAGCCTTCATCAGGCGTCTTGGGGAAATTTCGAACCTGGGTTCTCCTTAGATAGATGAACCACATTATGGCGAGGAATTATTGTATATATATATAGTTGACTTTTTCAACCCAAAGGGATTTTGTAACCCAATATTTACATGATTCTATTATTCATAATATCTATAGTTTTATCCAGCTCAAGATTCACTACTTCAAAAAAAGAATACATATACATACACCATCATCATTCATTAAACATCCGCCTTCCCTGCTGGCATGGGTTGGACAGCTTGATAGGAGCTGGCCAGGCAGGAGCATGTACCAGTCTTCTGTGTCTGTTTTAGCATGGTTTTTGCAGCTGGATGCCCTTCCTAACACCAACCTCCCAGCAGACGGCTTGACGTCTATTTTTAGCATACAAAGGATCCACATAGTGGTCTCTCATATTGTTTATATATACGTAATTGCTTTCAAACTTATGCACAGGCCAGCAATTTTGGGGGAGGAAGTAAGTCAATTACATTGACCCCAATATTCAACTGGTACTTATTTTATTGACCCCTGAAAGGGATAGTCAACCTCGGTGGAATATGAACCCAGAATGTAAAGACAGATGCTAAGCATGCTAACAGTTCTGCCAGCTTGCCACATTGATACATATGCATATATATATATATATATATATATATATAAATGGAGTGATTCTGATTTGTATCTTTCTGTCACTTTTCTATTTACAAATCACCACTGTCATTCTTTCCTCCTCTCACTCACACTTAATTCCCTGCCAACTGTCTCATTTCAATCACACACCCACACTTCTCTTTCATTTTTCTCTCTTCCTTTTTTCCTCTCTTTCTTTCTGTTATTGTTCTCACTTTTTTGAGGGAGGGTGGTGGGGTACTCTGTCCACCTCATTTACACCCATCTGAACACCACTAATTTCTCCTGTATTATGTGAATGCATTGTTATTTTAAAATAAATGTTTCAAATAAATAGATTAGAAACCACAAAAAGAATTATATATAATGGTATAAAATATACTAATAATAATAATAATAATAATAATGATAATGACAATGATGATGGTGGTGGTGAAATGATGATTTCTAAATATACCAAACAAAAGGAAGAGATAGGAGGAATATTTAAATGATGACTAAAAATTACCTGAACATTATCAAGGTATGTTTATCATGCAATCTAAGTGCACACTGCCCATTACCTGAAATTCTACAACCACCTGCTATAAGCCCGCACATGATCCTCATTCCACATGCCCCTCCGCCACCACCACCACCACCCATTACCATAAGCAGTGCTGTAAATCAAGAACAAAAACAAAAATAAATGAAAAAGAAATACTTATTTAGTCATATATAAAGAAGTGCATAGAAAAGCGGAGTAATCATAATCATTGCATCAGGATGAGTTTTGAGGAGTACAAAGGAGTAGTTTTCCTATATTTTTTCTTTATTGAATAGTAATAGTTATCATCATCATCATCAACATTCCTGTTATTATTTTATTATTGTTGTTGTTTTTGGTACTGTTGTTGTTATTGTTATTATCATTTATTATTATTATTTCTGTTATTACTGTTTTTGTTGTTGTTATCATTACTGCTGTTGTTGATGTTATTATCATTGTTGTTGCTATCATCATCATCATCATCATCATCATCATCATCATCCTCATCATCATCATCATCATCATCATCATCATCAACATCACCATTATTAATATTATTATTATTATTTGGGATTCCATTAAACCAATATTGATAATTTCTGTGAAAGGCAGTCCGATATTAGAAGAATTGATCTGCATACCCTAATGGCCCAAATAAAAGCATTACACCATCTACTCTCAGAAAGAAATAAAGAAAATATATATCGATATCCATGTATATATATATATATATATATATATATATATGTATATACATACACACACACACACACATATATATATATACATACATACATATATATATATATATAAATTGCAAATATACATACACACATGCAAGGAAATATACACTCACACACACATGCAAGAAACTGCACTGCTTAATATATGCACATGCATTTTAACATGCACCACACATATGCGTGCATATTTGTCATTTTAATTTTTTCTGTCATTATTTTTACTTCTTATTCTGTTTATTTTCATCCTCATCAACACCAGCAGCAGCAGCACGACTACCACTATCAACATTATTATGATTATAATTTGTACCATAGTAAGAAATCATTGTTGTTGTCATTATTATTATTATCATCATTATTATTATTATCATCATCATCATCATCATCATCATCATCATCATTTTTATTATTACTGTCGTAGTTGTTGTTACTGTTGTCATTGTCATTTTCATTTTTATTTTTATTGTTATCATTATCTTTAGTTTCATTATTATTGATTTTTATTCTCATCATCATCATCATCAACATCATTATCGGCATCATCATCATCATTTTGATTTTTATTTCGTTTGCATCTTTGTTTGGAACAAACACTTTTGAAAAACAGCTGTAATACAGGAGTAGGGTGGGTGCATGGAAGAGATAAAACAAATGTAAATAAATACTTAAATTTGAAAAATATATTTGAAAAAAGAAAAAAATGCCTCAACAGCAACAACAACAATAACAGTACAATATCAAACAAATGGTGGTTGCAATAGTATTACAAGTACTATTAGCAGTGAGTGTTAATAACACATTTTTTCATGACTGCAATTATATTGATAATGACAAAAACAACAAAACTAATTCCAACAATGACATAACTAACCAAATACTACAGCACCACATTATAATTCTGTTAACGCCTTAGGGCCACTATGCACACTCCCAACAAACAAGACAAATATAAGGTGCAGGTAAACTAGAACAGCTGTATCATACTGGAATTCATGCCTGGTCTACTCTGCTATTAAATACAGAAAGAAGTGACTGTCACACAATGGATAATTCCACTATGCCCACCTCCTCTCTGAGTGTATTCAATGTAGTTTTGCTTTTTAAAATAGCATGTGAATTAGCAGAATTGTTTGAGTTTTGGCAAAAATGCTTTACAGTATTTAGTTTCATGGGTGCAGGTGTGGCTGTGTCGTAAGAAGTTTATTTCCCAACCATATGGATTCAGGTTCAATCCCATTGCATAGCACCTTGGGCAAATATCTTCTACTGTAGCCTCAGGTTGACCAAAGCATTGTGAGTGGATTTGGAAGATAGAAGCTGAAAGAAGCCTATTGTATATATATATATATATATATATATATATATAGTTTTAGGGAAAAGAACCAAGATTCATGAACTTATCGATGAAAATCCAGTGTCACATATAGAAAAATTAATAAGTAAAAGCACAATAAATAAGTATAATATAATACAAAGTAAGTATCATTAGATAATGATAATAAAACGACTACACGTGTTTCATAATATTACCCCAATAATAATATTATTAGTATATATATATATATATATATATATATATATAATACCAATGTGTGTCTTTGTGCCTGTATTTACCCCCACCACAGCTTGACAACCAGTGTTGGTCCCTATAACTTAGTAGTTCAGTAATTAGAGACTGGTAGAATTAGTACCAGGCTTTAAAGAAAAACGGTACCGGGTTCAATTCATTTGATTAAAATCCTTCAAGGCAGTATCCCAGCATGGCCACAATCTAATGACTGCAACAAGTAAAAGGTAAAAGATGAAAAGATAATGAGTCCTTTACATTCTGAGTTCAAATCTCGTTGAGGTCAGTTTTGCTTTTTATTTTTCAGAATTTCATAAAATAAGCACCAGAAAAAAAATAATGAAATGTGTTTTGTGTTATTGACTGATCATCTCGCTTAATGGTTCCGACCTTGGCCTAGACAAGAAATCTTACAGAAATTATCCTGGCACTTTACATTCTAACTTTAAATCCTACTGAAGTTGACACTGGATTACGTTCTTCTGGAGTTGCTGAAATAAGTAATACTCAAGAAAAGAGATTATCAATATGGCTGGTGCTGGTGTAAGAATGTCAAGCAAGAGGGTAAGTTGATTACATCGACCCCAGCACTCAACTGGTACTTATTTTATCGACCCTGAAAAGATGAATGGTAAAGTCAACCTCAACGGAATTTAAACTTAGAAAGTAGACAGATGAAATGCTGCTAAGCATTTCCCCTGGCATGCTAAATATAATAATAATAATAATTATTTTCTACTCTAGGCACAAGGCCTGAAATTTTGGGGGAGGGGGCCAGTCGATTAGATTGACCCCAGTACGCAACTGGTACATAATTTATTGACCCCCGAAAGGATGAAAGTTGACCATAGCAGAATTTGAACTCAGAATGTAAAGACAGACTAAATACCACAAAGCATTCCATCCAGTGTGCTAACAATTCTGCCAGCTCACTGCCTTAATAATAATAGTAATAATAATGATCTCATTTATTTGCCACAAGGGTGAAGGATCAGGGGGACAATACAATAACAGACAATAATTCTTTTTTACTAAAGGTACAAGGCCTGAAATTTTGTGGGGAGGGGACTAGTTAATTACAACGACCCCAGTGTTTCACTGGTACTTAATTTATTGACTCTGAAAGGATGAAAGGCACAGTCGAGCCCAGTGGAATTTGAATGCCTAATGTAAAGACGGATGAAATGCAATAATGATAATAATAATAAGAAGAATACTTTCTGTTGATAAACAGAGGAATCATATGTTACCCAACTCAGTGTGTAAATGTAGAGTATTCTTTAATGTATTATAATTGAAAAGCTTGTAATTGTAGTGCAGAGCACTCTCTGTTCCCCTATCCCACTCACTTCCCCTCTCTGTATGTGTTTACCTTCTTATCTTTGCATTGACATTTCAGCAGCAATGATATGTTTATTGTTTATGTCTGCTTAAAACAAAACATCTAAAGGCATGGAACAAAACACCTCACTTGGTAAACAAATCTTGTCAGCAAAAGAGGCATCCAGCTATAGCATCCCACCTCAGCAAGTCTCATCCAATTCATGCCAGTATAGATAATAAAAATGACAATGATGATGACAATGATGATTGTGGTGGCAATGGAGGCAGTAGTGGTGGTATTTTAGTGCTGTTTTTGCAGTCAATCAAACATGTAGCTTTTGTTGCAGTACTTGATTTTACAATCAGATTCTTTGCATATTACAATGAAACCATTCAACTGTGAAGTAAAAATGAAGTATTTTCTCTGTCAGGTAAAAATGAGGCAAGTAAACTTATGGACCATAGTCTGAGAGTATGGTACAAGTGCTGCTGTCAAAATTGAACCCCTTACAATCTGGACATCAGCCACAGATGTTACATCCCCATTTTATAATTTCTGCCATCAATTAATAAAAAATATTGACATTTTATTTATTGATGATTAATAACTCAGAACAGAAACTAAGTTACATGCATACATACATACATACAGACATACATACAGACATACATACAGACATATATACATACATACATACATATAGACACACACACACACACACACACATACACACACACACGCACACACACAAACACACACAAACACGCGAACACACACACACATACAAATATACATACATACATATATATATATATATATATATATATATATATATATATATATATATATATATATATTTATATATGCACACATACATACATACACACGCATATATACACATAGAAACATACGTATACATATACATGCATACATATACAATGCAGATATTTACACTCATGCATACATGAAAACAGCAAAAAGTGCCAACAGCAAAATATAAAAATTAAAATTAAAAAAATAGAAAATAAATAAAACTCACAAAAAAACAAGTACATTATTCTCTTTGCACACTCAAGCAGCCAACTTGTTGCCTAAAATATATTAACTGTAAAAATTTCAATATTCATTTTTAAACCTATAAATTGTATTGAATATATAACACCTACTACTTGAAGCTCTAATCAGACTTTTAAAATGTACACAAAAAAAAAGCATATGTTAATAAATAAAGAAAGAAATGCATGGATAACATAAATGTATAAATAAAAGTAAGTGGAAACAATAGAAAACTAGAAAAAGCAACTAAAAATGTAAAAACTAACAACTAAGGTTAGAAAGCAAACAAAAAAAAAAGAGAATTGCCAAGATATATAGACAAAAGAACAATAACAAAATAAATTTGGTAAAAATACAAATATAAAAAGATTTCCCAACACTTCATCAATTAAAACTAGAGTTATGTTACTGCTGTTTAGAATTGCTAGAAATATATTAGGTGTATTTAATTCCATTAAGTAAGTGTTGGCATATGATGGCATAAGTTCTGCTCTGTTACAATTCATTAAAGACAAAATCTTTAAACTTTGTCTATTAATTTTTTGTTATTTTTTTTGTATAAAATGTCTTTTTTTTTTCATTGTACTTTTTTTGCCTATTTTTGTTATATTCTTAGAAAAGAATTTGTTGTTGTTGTTATTGCTGCTGCTGTTTGCAGTTTTGTGTAAAAGGCTATTTTCACTGATGCTTTCATTCTGTTCTTCCATAAAGAATGCATGATGGCTAGTTTTATCTGTCATTCTTATTCTAGAACAATCCCTATACGTTTGCTTGTTTTTCTCCTTCTGCTCTTGTTGTATGTTGTATATTCTCACTTATTTTCTTTCCTTTGTTTTTCTAAAATGCTTTTAGTTTTCTGTAGTTTATTTATTTTTTTAAAAATTATAACTATTTTTTTCACTACTCTCCAACCTCCATCACACTCTCTTATATCATTCATTTATTCAGTCAATGTTCATATCAACTCTGACCATTATCCACCTTGCTTCTGTTTAAATGATGAATGAATATTTGTGTAATTTTCCTTATTATGGAAATGAAAACAATCCTTCATGTTGGAAATTTCGTTTCAATTTCAGAAACCTCTGTAAATTGTCATTACTTTGAAAATCTCTCTGTAAAATGTTATTTTGCTTCAGGGTAGCCTTGATGAAGCAAATCTGTTGCATATAGCATATATTCAATTGAAGAAACTTTGTTCATATTATATTAGATGTTGTCCTATTTTACTGTTGTACTGGCTGGTTGATATTGTTTTTGCTATGTCATTTAGATATTATCTTCGTCCTTTTGTTTATTAGTTTGGTTAATATATAGTATTTCTCTGCAGTGCATTATTAGCATTGCATTGCCCCATTTATGTAGGGAGTACTGTTTTTACTGATTGACAGGTTAATGTTAACTGATTAACAGATCAGCTTTTCAAGTGCAATTTATATCTAGATAAGGATATTGTTTTCTTTTTCCCCCTCATTCTTAAAGATAGATTTATGGTAGACAAAATGGATTTTAAGACTCCATTTATGCATACCAATATCTGTTTGACTTTCTTTTTTTCTGTCCCCTTGGTAATTTCCTAAGATGTCACCTAAAATTCATAGAAAATTCCTTTTGTTAAGCATTTTCCATTACAAAGACAGGTCTGTTTTGTTCTTCTATTACATCGCCTCCCTAAGTGCTGTTATAAGTCACCCTCTAAAATTTCCTCACTGTTACACTACTAAAAGTTTCCACAAATCTGACTGATTTTGACTTTATTTTAAAAACTTGTGTTACTTATGATCTTTTTAGCTAAAAACTTTTCAGCCATGTAAGTTATAACATTTTTGCTGAAGCCTGGTTTAAACCATATAAGGATGTATTTTTCACTTATTTTTTTTAATTACTAAAGTCTGGGTGCAATGGACTGGCATCCCATCCAGGTGGGAAACCTATACACCAATGAAACTGGTATGTGTGTGTGTGTATATGTACACACACCACATCTATCTATCTATCTATCTATCTATCTATCTATCTATCTATCTATCTATCTATCTATCTATCTATCTATCTATCTATACATACATACATACATATATAATTAGAAAATTATTTGCATTGGTTCCTGATAAATTTTTGTTCATCCTGTTGTTACCTGCGCTCGTTGTATATGGCATCCCTGCACACCACTGCCCGGGGTTAACACAGGTAACAGGTACTGATAGTATATATGGATATTTTATCCCTTAGTTGGTTACTACAACCACTAACTCTCTCTCTCACTCTCCCTCTCTCTCTCTCTCTCTCTCTCTCTACACACACACACATATATATATATATACATACTGTAGTTCCTCAATATACGAGTTAATTTGTACCTGGGGACCACTCGTAGAGCAAAAACTTGTAAAGCAGAGCAATAATTTCCCATAGTAGCAATGTTATAAATCGTAATTCATTCCCAGTAAAAAATATTTTACCTATTAAATTTATTATACTCATAAATAAATGGCAATAAAACAACAGTAGAATGTAAAGAATATTTTATGTAAAGTATAAAGAATGTCAAGATCATTTATAATAAAAAAATATTATAATTGTTTTCTGAATCACTTTCACTCACACTGGACTCACATACACCATCATTTGTAGATGTGATCGCTGATTCACAAGCACTCATAGATGAACTTGTAGATTTCTTTTTAAAAAATCAAGTCTAGAGTTGTTTGCTTACATGAAGCTTTTTTTTTCACTCTTTATAAATTTCTTTGTAATACATTGAAGCATTTGTTATGGTAGTAGAAACTTTTGCACTTCATTCAAAATTTGGATCTTGTGCATGAAAAATTTCAGCCCAACATACAAAAGTGAGCTGAAAAATGAAAATCATAAATATGGGGTCTCGTAAAGCGGATCCTCTTAAAGTGAGGTCTTATTGTATATGTGTGTGTGTGTGTGTGTGTGTGAGTGTCTGTGTGTGCATGTGTATATATAAATGTGTATGTATGTACATATATATATATATATATATATATATATACATAATTAAGGGATCAGCAAACATTTGCTTCACCATATACCGAAGTTCAGAAATAGCAGCTAAAAAAGCTGAGACTCCAACAGATAGCATTACTTGTAACTCACAACTTTAAATGGTTAGTTTTCATTGTTTTTTCTTCTTGTTTTTGCCTTTGTGAGTTACAAGTAATGATATCTGTTGGAGTCTCAGCTTTTTTAGCTGCTATTTCTGAACTTCGGTATATGGTGAAGCAAATGCTTGCTGATCCCTTAATTATATTTATAAATGTATGGGAACTTTTAAATAAGTTCTCCACCGATAATGGTGCTTACATACCGAAGGGCTTGGTAAAAATTGTTAATTGTTGATTTTTTAATAAATTAATAAATTGATAAATCTTTACCCTTTTAATTTGTTATATATATATATATATACAAGAATTTATATATATATACATGTATTTATATATGTATATATATATATATATATATATATATATATATATATACATATATATATATATATACAAGAATTTATATATATATACAAGAATTTATATATATATACATATATATATATATATATATATATATATATATATATATACAAGAATTTATATATATATACATATATATATATATATATATATATATATATATATATATACACAAGAATTTTTATATATATATATATATATATATATATAATATGCATGTATGTGTGCAATGTCACATGTGCAACAGAGCAGTGGTGTATTGAGAGAAAAGTTAGGCATAAGAGGAATTAGATGCAGTGTGAAAGAGAGAAGACTGTGCGGATTTGGTCATGTGATGTGGATAGATGATGACAGTTACTTAAACAAGTGCCAATAGCTTAAAAGTGGCTGGTGGGAGAGGGAGACCCAGGAAAACAAGGGACAAAGTAGTGAAGGATAATCTGAAAATGCTGAACCGTATGAAGGAGATGATAGAGAACTGAGATATGTGGTGCATTGCTATATTCAAGAAAACCTCCTATCATAACAGAATTGATATCCTAAAACTAAGGTGTCATGTAAAAAGTTTTGGTGCTGATGTCATATAAAAAGCACTGGTAATGATGCCACATAAAATGCACTGGTGCTAGGGCCAAATAAAATGCACTGGTATTGGCGCCATATAAAATGTATGCAGTGAACTCTGTAAAACAATTGGCATTAGAAAGAGCATCCAACTGTAGAAACGAAACCAAAACAGACTATGGAACCTGGCGTGGCCCCCAGGCCATATCAGCTACTACCAAGCCATCCAACCATGCCATCCTGGAAAATGGATGTTAAATGATGATGATGATGATAATATATATATATTGTATTTTCTTTGTTGAATGCCATTCAGTTGAAGTGAACTTCCTTCATATTTAATTCTCAGCACATGATACAAGTGTAGAGTTTTATAATTCTTTTAATTAAAACTTTTGCACAGTGATTATTTCAACCTCAAAGGCCTCTGCACTTGAAACAATCATTGTACCAAGTTATAAATAGAACTTTATCTGTGTGTGTGTGTGTGTGTGTGTGTATACATGTGTGTGTGTACATGTGTGTGTGTGAGAATTTGTATGTATGTATTTATATATGGTGCTGGTGCCACATAAAAACGCACCCAGTCCACTCTGTAAAGTGTTTGGCATTAGGGCGGGGCATCTGGCTGTAAAAATCATGCCAAAACAGACAATGAAGATTAGTGCAGTCCTCTGGCTTTTCAGCTCCTGTCAAACCATTCAACCCATGCCACATTGAAGACAAACATTAAATGATGAAAATGAATGATGTATGCATTCGTGTGTGTGTGTGTGTGTGTGTGTGTGTGTGTGTGTGTGTGATCCTGTGTCTATGTTCCTAGTCTTCTGATCTAAATCATTATGCCAAGTTGTGTTCCTTTCTGTCGAAAGCTTACCTGTTCAATAAACAGAAAATGATAAAATACTGGAGATGTACTTGCATAGCAAGTGACCTGATCTGACATCGTGTGCTGGAATGAAAGCAATTGCAGTGGGGAAGGTGTTTATAAGCCATTTAATAAACACACAAAAACCGTTAGATTCATTTCAACATTTAAATTTAATTTGCCAAAATATTTTCGTCGCTTTGAGACCTCGACCTGTTCACTGACAAAATTCCATACTGCATCTACCAAATTGAAGTATTTATTGTTGAAATGATTGACTAAAACCCTTGAAGGCAATTGCTCCAGTATGGCCTCACTCCAATGACTGAAACCAATAAAAGAATAAAGCAACAAAGAATTACTCATATGATGGTTTTGTTATTGTTACATCATCACCATCATCATAATCATCACCATCCTCATCATCATCATTACCATCCTCATCATCATCATTATTATTATAATTATTGTTATTATTATTATTATTATTGAGTAAGGCAGTGGGCTGGCAAAGTCACTAGCACGCTGGATGAAATGCTCTGCAGTATTTCTCCTGTCGCCATGTTCTTAGTTCAAATTCCACCAAGGTCGACTTTATCTTTCATTCTTTCGGGGTCGATAAAATAAGTATCAACTGAACACTGGGGTTGATGTAATCGACTCCCCTTGTGGCAAAAATTTGAAATAATAATAATAATAATAATTATTATTATTGAGTGATAGAGCAGTGCATGCCATCAAGGTGACACTGGAGCTGACGAAATACTTGGCATCATTCAGTCCATCATTGCATTCTGAGCTCAAATTCTGCTGAAGTTGACTTTACCTTTCATCCTTTCAGGGTCGATGAATAAAGTACCAGTGAACCCCTTGGGCCGATGTAAACGAGTACTCCACCCCACCCAATATGAGGCCTTCTGACTCCAGTAGAAAGGATTATTATTATTATTATTATTATTATTAATAATAATAATAATAATCCTTTCTACTGGAGTCAGATGGCCTCATATTAGAAAGGATTGATATTATTATTATTATTAATAATAATAATAATAATAATAATCCTTTCTACTGGAGTCAGAAGGCCTCATATTGGGTGGGGTGGAGTACTCGATTACATCGGCCCAAGGGATTCACTGGTACTTTATTCATCGACCCTGAAAGGATGAAAGGCAAAGTCAACTTCAGCAGAATTTGAGCTCAGAATGCAATGATGGACTGAATGATGCCAAGTATTTCGTCAGCTCCAGTGTCACTTTGATGGCATGCACTGCTCTATCACTCAATAATAATAATAATAATAATTATTATTATTATTCAGTAGTTTTATTTTTATAACGTGCTTTCACTTCACTACCGAGCGCAGCTCTGTGTGCCTTGGGTATGTGCTGTGGTTTGCTGTGATGCTCTTATGGTTACTGTATTGAAAGTGTTTTGTGTAGGATGTGTGCAGTGCCCAGTAGTGCAATTTTCTGTATGTTATATATATATTTGTAAGTCCTGGTGTTTTTGTTATGTATTTATCTGAATATTTTTTAATTATACCTAAGGCACCTACTATGATAGGAATTGTTTCTGTTTTTAGATTCCACAGTCGAGTTACTTCTATTTCCAGGTCTTTGTATTGTGAAAGTTTCTCCATTTCTTTTAGGGAAACATTGTCTGTGGCCAATAAAACGAATTGATTATTATTATGATTATTATTATTATTATTCAGAGCAGTGAGTTGGGAGAATCGTTAGTGATGTATCTTTCAGCTGTACATTCTGTGTTCAAATTCCACTGAGGTCGACTCTGCCATTCATCGTTTTAGGGTAAATAAAACAAGTATCAGTTGAACACTGAGGTCAATGTAGTCAACTAGCCACCAACCCCGAAATTGCTGACCTTATCTCAAAATTTGAAACCAATATTTAATGGTCACAAGCTGGCAGTATTGTTACTTAGTGACATTCATCTGTCTGCACATTCTGAGTTCAATTTTTGCTGAATTCAATTTTGCCTTTCATCCTTCCTTTCGGGGTTGATAAATTAAGTACTAGTTGTGTACTGGGGTTGATCTAATTGTCTGGCACCCTCCCTCAAAATTTTAGGCTTTGTGCCTATAGTAGATATATTATTATTATTATTATTATTGTGTTGAGCTGGCAGAATCGTTAGTAGATTGGGAAAAATGCTTAGCAACATTTCGTCCATTTTTACATTCTGGGTTCAAATTCTGTCAAGGCCAGCTTTGCCTTTCATCCCTTTGGGATCGATAAGATAAGTACCAGTCAAGCACTGGGGTCAATGTAATTGACTTACCCTTTCCCTGAAATTACTGGCCTTGTACCAAAATATGAAATCGTCATGACTATTATTATTATTATTATTTAATCTCTGAATATTTTTTTAAAAATTTTATCTATTCACTTTAGAATTTAGTTATTTTAAATATTTCCTTTTTACACCTCCTCACCATATGTTTATTTGCTTCCCTCTCCTCAGTATTCAGTAATTATTTTTTTGTAAAATTTCATTCTTGATAAATTGATAAATTCTGTTCTCCATTCCAATTTTTTTTTAATTCTTTTTGGGAGAGAGATGCTCCATTAAAAAACAAACAAAAAAAAACAACTAAAAAGTAAATTTTCATTTATTTTATTTCTTTTGTAATTTTTAAATTTCATTTTATTCTAACCATTTCTGCTCCATTTTGAGTGGCTTTGGTGACATACTAGTTATTCTATTGGCTATGAGTCACATTACATTGAATCAGCACTGAGATGAGTCTTTAAGATTTCACATTAGTCTCCTTGCTTGGTTTAATATCATCTCTTTCTTTCTCTGTCTACTATATTTTATTTTAATTTCTAAGTCTTTGAAATGATCCTTAGGACCAATTCATGTGTACATCTGAAAGCGGTTTCTTATTTATATATTGATTTATTTATTTGTTTATTTTTAATAGATACATATTTTTATTTTTTTATTTTTTATTTTTGAAATTTTAATGTTTGTGGGGAAGGGATTTAAAAAAAATATTTGATATATTCAAAACATTTTTTCATGCCTTTTTATATTTTATTTACATTTTTTCATATCTTTTCCCCTTGTCTCTTTCACTCAGTTACTCCGCTTTCCATTCTCTCTGCCCTCTTCTTAATCTCTCTCTCCACCCTACTCTCTCCCTTGTTTTCTATTCTTCTTTTGCTCCTTGCTTTCTTATTTCTTTCTCGTCCTTTTCTTACCCCACCTTCGCTCTCTCTCTCTCTCTCTATCTCTCTCTCTCTCTCTCTCTCTCTCTCTCTCTCTCTCTCTCTCTCTCTCTCTCTTATAAAAATAAAATAAAATATAGACACAAAGCATTAGTTGGAATATGGACGGCAGCTGTGACAGAGTCAAACAACTGTATCTTACCATCAAAAGACAGAATAAAATGCAGATTGAGATGAATTGGAAACAACAAAATAAAATATACACAATAGTTAAATTGAAAATTATGGCAACAACAACAACAACAATAATAATAACAATGATGATGACAATAATAATAATAATAATAATAATAATAATAATGATAATGTACAAGAAAAATTGGCATAAAAATTGTTTTTAGTTTCCATTGTTTCTGAAATAAATTTTTTTCTGCAATTTTTATTACCACCATCTCCCACCCCCATATATATATATATATATATATATATATTTTTTTACTGAAATGTTATCGTTTTGTCTTGTCTTGTCTCAGAGCATTGAGGGAGGGGATTGTGGGGAAAAGAATATGAAAAAAATTTTAATAACTAAAAAGGATTTAAAAAAAAAAAAATAAACTTACATGCATGCATATGCGTGTGTGTGTATGTAGTTGTGTGTATAATATCATATATGTGTGTGTGTACAAATATATATATATCTAGAGAGAGATAGAGAGAGAGAGATAGAAAGAGAGAGACAGAAAGAGAGAGAGAGACAGAAAAAGAGTGTGAGAGTGAGAGAGATACACTCTCATACATAATATAGTCACATGCAACAATATAGACATTATCTATCTATCTATCTCTCTATCTCTCTATCTCTCTCTCTATCTATCTATCTATCTATCTATATATATATATATATATATATATATATATTTATATATATATTTATATATATAAAGACGCATACATCTTAGGTAACATAAATAAGCATGTACCATATGTGTAACATTATATATATATATATATATATATATATATGTATATATATATATATATATATATATATATATATGCATATGACTTGTTCTTGTGTATACATATGTGTACGTGCGTGTTTGCATGATTGGAAAATAGTGAAAGAATTGAAAAGAAGTGGAGTGAGAAGCAAGAGAAAAAGAATGAGCAGTAGTGGGAGAAAAGCAAAGGTAGGGGTAAGAGTGAGAGGAAGTGAAGGAGTGGGTGGAGGAGGGAAACAAAGCAATCCAGGAAATAAAATGACTATAGTGCCTGTGATAACCTTATAGCATTGATTACATTTGCACAAACATACATGCACAACATCTCTCACACTGACACAACTTCATATGCATTATCTGTTGTGTATGTATTCACATACATACTCACACACTCACACAGTTGCATATACATACACATGTATATACATATAGACACACATAAGACACCACTATAGCCTTATATATTTATATGGACTTAGTCATTCTCCTCTGTCTCTGTATTTGAGACATAGTCATTCTTGCACTTAACCTTATTATACAAATTGACACATAAACACACGTTAGCTACTTCTTTTTTCGTCTACATATCCCTCCCATTTTATACAAATGCACACACACACACACACACAGACTGAGTGACAGAATGAAGAGAAGAGAATGAAAAGATAGAACTAACAAAATGTCCGTGAAAATATGGCTTTTTTCCTCAACAATCATAAATGTAAGTAATCAATACAAATGATAAAATTAAATGACAAATATCACAAAGAAAGAAAATAAATTAAAGTAAACCCACATTAGCTGTCTTTCTATGGACTATAGCAGTTTTGATACCTGAGATAGAACTACATACCCTATAGGCATCAACAACCAATGGATGTACTTTATAGGTGATACAGTGGAAATGATACACACACAAAGATAGATAGATATACGGACAGATTGGCAGATATATTAGTATAGAGTAGTTTAAGTGAAGCATTGTATGTTATTTAAATTTAAAACTGAAATTGTTCAGAAGCCAAATACTTTTCGATATGTCAATTTGCATTATATTGGCCTTTGATGAATTTCAATTTTAACCTTATATTTGTGTAAAAAATTGATTTCTATTGTTGTTTTCTTTAATTTGTATGCTGTTCAGAGAAAATTTTCCAATATTTAGGATTGATTCCTTCTTCAGGAAGAAAAAAAATATAGTTTTCCTTGTTCTTAGTCTGTGGGGAGTTGAAAATAATGAAGAATTGCTAGAAATGGTAAAGAATTAGTAACTACAAATGGTTTTGATGGAAGTGCTTGAAGAGTAAATGTTGTAAGCAGTGGATAGGGAATAAGAAGGAATGAGGCGGGGGATTATTAGTATAAAGCAGAGAGGAAACTTTTGGTCAGGCGAAGATTTTATTTATAGACTTGTTAATAATTATATGCACATATGTATATTGTCGAAATTACACCAGTCTACCGAAAACTTTCACACCAGACCCCCCAGAAACAGCTGTTGAATTTGTAATACCATACCTTCCCCCTTTAATTTTCTGTAGTCTTTGTCCTCTGTGTAAGTTTGCTTTGTTGATATATAAATTTCTATAAATTTATTCATGAATATTCATCGTTTGAATATTTCCAATCTTTGGTTTTCTCTCAATTTCCATGCATGTATGTATGCATGTATATTTTGTATATTTAGCCCAAACAGTTTTATTCGTTTTCTTGCATCATTATCTCTATGTTGTGTGTGTGTGTGTGTGTGTGTGTGTGTGTGAATATATACATACTTTTCTACTCTAGGCACAAAGCCTGAAATTTTGGGGGAGGGGGCCAGTCGATTAGATCGACCCCATTATGCAACTGGTACTTAATTTATCAACCCCAAAAGGATAAAAGGCAAAGTCAACCTTGGGGGAATTTGAACTCGGAACATAAAGACAGACAAAATACCACTAAGCATTTCACCTGGTGTGCTAACATTTCTGCCAATTCACCGCATTGTGAATATATACATACTGTCATATATATATATATATATATATGTTCGCACGCTCACATATACCCACCAGACATCTAATCTGTAACCTATTTCTTGTTTTATGGTCAAAGTGAAATTTTCACCTTTGACATTAACAAAGTTATCGACTGTATTTGGCAGAATTCTCTTCGCTTAACTACATGCAGTCCTATAACTTACTCCCATTTCAGATTATCTGCTATATAAGGTTTAAATCAGAGTAATTTAATGCCAACAGCAATAGCAAAAACAAAGCACATGTCAATGTTAGTGCGAAAACATTTATCTAAATTTCATTTTTCTTTCTACAAAGACATCTTCTTTGAGACGAATCCCTGTATTTGTACATCTAATAATCATATAGAAGCAACCACCGTTCCCACTACTAGCCTGTAACGTCATTTGTTCAATTATTTATTTAAGAAAATCTTCAAAATATCTTGCTGCAAGGTCCCAACAATATAGCGTGCATGTTACATCCTCAATATACCAATCCTATGCTCCCACAGGCAAGGTTATCACAGCAAATATCAAATCACTTCATTCTCCATTCCTTACACCTCAACAGTCTAAAATTATTCTAAAAATCTTTCAATGCGATCCATATTTACACCTGTGTCAAACTGCATGGAAAATGAGTCTCCATTTTATTGTTTTCAATTTAAAGAGTCGCCGACTCTTTCCAGAGTTCATTTACATCTAACAGTTGAATAGTGCTCCCTTCTCTTAAATACAGCAACCGTTACCTTCATTCAAATTCTTGTCATGTCTTTTATCTTTTACTTGTTTCATTCATTTAACTGCAGCCATGCCGGGGTACCACCTTGGAGGATTTTAGTCAAATAAATCAGCCATAGGATTTATTCTTGAAGCCTAGTACTTATTCTAATGATCTTTTTTGCCAAACATCAGTTGTCAATCACTGACGATATATGATGTGTGTGCATATGACAAAATATCACAGTTCCAAATATAACTGTGTAACAATAAACAATGTAACAAAAGTTGGTTATCTTATAACCGTTCACACAACAACAATCCAATACTCCAATGCAGAATCAATAATGAGACTAACACTCTCACAGTTTGATATCAACTGTCTACTGGCTTATCTGTTTATAAGACTTGTCCAGTCCACTGACAGTCATATGCGGGGATGTCAGTTCATTCCACACACACACACACACACACACACACACACACACATACACACACACACATATATAAAGAAATAATCAATATGAGACTTATTTTATTAAACCAAAGTTTAATAAATTTCATCAAATAAAATAAATTAATCAGATTGGATGTAAAAATGGATTAAGTTTTTATATCGTTTCATATTCCCATATAATTATTGTAGACAAAAGGACCAAGATTTCCATAAATAGAACATCATAAAGGTTGAATTTGTCCTCTTCAGTAGGTGAGATTTAAGTAAAATAAAAAAATAAACAAAAAAGACTTTTAAAATATATGTAGAATTTTTTCAGGTATTTGTATATTCATTCTTCTACTCAGCATTATTTGAATCAAGATGGAAAACATTGAAGGACTTGGCTGGTTACATATCTATTATTTAAACTTTTGACTTCCTCACTATGAAAGCAAATATATATCTGTTTAAAAAGGCTGTATTAGAAAACATTTTCTCAATGTGCCACACAGTGAGACTGAACCTGGAACCATGTGGTTGAGAAGAAAGCTTCTTACCACACAGCCACTCCTGTGCCAATCTAGTAGAAAGATAGGATACTCACACTTTGAGTAAGTCTTGATTCAGCTTTAGAAACTAACAGCTCAGTGATGAATGGCAGTTCTCACCTGAATTTCTTTCAAATCATACATTAACATCTTAGGGCACACTGGGCACACCAGATAATATAGTACCTGTTATATACAACAAAGTGAGATGTCCATGGTTTGAATAAATTTGATCATAGGCTCAGTTGTGGCTGTGTGGTAAGAAGCTTGCTTCTCAACCCCATGGTTCTGGGTTCAGTCCTACTGGCAAAGCTTGTGAGTGGAATTGGTTGACAGAAACTGAAAAAAGTCAGTCGTATATATTTGTGCATGTGTGTGCATGTGTGTGTGCGTATGCATGTGTGTGTGTGTGTGTGTGTCTTTGTGTCTGTGTTTGTCCTCCACTACCACTTGACAACTAGTGATGGTGTGTTTACATCCCTGTAACTTAGCTGTTTGGCAAGAGAAATGGGTAAAATAAGTACCAGGTTTTAGAAAAGAAATACTGGGGTTAATTCATTTGACTAGAAATTCTTCAAAGCAGTGCCCCAGCATGGTTGCAGTTTGATGGCTGAAACAAGTAAAAGATAAAAGATATTCCATGCTCAAGAGTGACAGGAGCCTACATAACATAGACTCATGTCAGTTTTTAGTATAAGTATAAAATCAAATTTGTGATGAGAGGATTAGTTGATTAAATCAAATCTAGTTCTTGACTAGTCCTTTCATTACCATATTTGTACATGTATAAGGAATGTCCTAATTTGGGGCAGGGTGTGCTTAGAATTTGGGAAAAAGGTTTTGTAAGGGATTATAATACTATCCATGTATAAGTATCTCTCATATTTTTTAAACCTAATTTTTGATGAAAAAGGGTTCCTTATACATGTTAAAATACAGTAATCAGCCCCACAAAAACAAAGCTGGCTTTGATGTGATTTGAACTCAGAATATAAAGAAGTAGAAAAACTAGTACAAGGTATTTTGTGTAATGTTCTAATGATTCTGTCAGTACATTGCTTGCAAACATGCATCTAAATAGCTGTTTCAAAGTTTGCCACAAGTCCAACATTTGGGGAGGAGTTAGTCAATTGCATTGACTCCAGTACTTGGCTGGTACTTTATTTTACTGACCCCGAAAAGGATGGAAGGGGAAATTCAAATACTCAGCAGTATTTGAATTCTGGACAAAAGGAGCTAGAAAAATTCTAAGTGTTTTGTCTGACGTTTTAATGATTTTGTTTTAAGCACTGACATAAATAGTGGTTTCAAATTTTAGTACAAGGAAAAGGTTTAAGTCAATTACATCAACCCAGTGCATGACTGGTATTTATTTTATCAACCCTGAAAGGAGGAAAGGCAAAGTTGACTTCAGCAGAATTTGAACTCAGAGCAGATGAATCATTTTGTCCCGGCATGCTAACGATTCTGCCAGCTCACCACCTTATTTGCTCAGAAATATTGGTTTCAAATTTTGGCACAAGGCCAGCAATTCTGTGGGAGAGGGGTAAGTTGATTACATCAACCCCAGTGCACAACTGGTGCCTATTTTATCAAGTCCCAAAAGATGAATAACAAAGTTGACCTTGGCATAATTTGAAATCAGAACGTAAAGACAGATGAAATGCCACTAAGCTTTTTTAATCAGTGTGCTAATAATTCTGCCAGCTTGTTCCAGCATTCATCCATGCATATTGGTTTCAAATTTTGGCACAAGGCTAGCATGTTTTGATGAACAGGTTAAGTAGATTACATCAACCTAGTGCACGACTGGTATTTATTTCATCGAACTTGAAAGGATGAAAGGCAGAGTCAACTTCGGCAGAATTTGAACTCAGAGCATAAAGGCAGATGAAATTCTGCTAAGCATTTTGCCCCAGCATGCTAATGACTCTACCAGCTTACTGCCTTAGAGTATGAACCTAAATAATAACAACAACAATAAATCTCTCTATATTTTTTGCAAGAGTTCTTCTGGCCTCCAGCCTACTGATATTTTTCAACTCCGTACCAATCCTCTATCTTTACCCACAGAACCACATTCTATTCATCATCTCCTTTACACATTACATAAAATTCTTTATTAACATTTTTCTCTAAATCCTTCTTCTTCAGACTTGCATCCATCTGGAAATTCCTTCTCTCTCTCCCTCTCTCTTGCTTTGTGTCTCAAACTTAAACATTACTAAAACATTAAACTCACCAACATACCCAATCATATTAACTGCCCAGTCTTGAGAGCCTATAAATGCTATGGGTATGGCCTTTCATTTGCGGAGTAACAATGAATGAAAAATAGTATTATTTCCAGCGGTCTTTCTGTTTGTTGTCTGTCTATCTGTCTCACTCCCATATAAACAGATATAAACACATACACATATAAAAATTACATACACTGATTTTTCTCCTCACAAGCATATAAGGAACTCCTCACACACACACACACACACGTTTCTGTATCCATACATAAGCACACACATATCTTCTTCCATGTGTCCATACTTAATCACATGCACCCTCATTCCTCATGTACAAACACAGACACACTCCCACGTTCCACCGCCCCACACACACACATACATACACACATACATACATACATACATACATACATACATACATACATATATACATACATACATCATATATACATTTAATCTCTCTTACTCTTATACATCCCTTATCTTTCACATAGATAACACCTACACACACACATATAAACACATATGCACATGGACATACACACACGAATATACACACACACGCACACACACACACACACACACTTCTTTCCAACATATCTAAACTGAGAAAGACAATAACATCAACTCCAGTCACACTACCCCCACTGCCTCCCACACCCCCACCCCGTGCCCTACCCTAGCTCCCTGCACCCACCCACACTTCTCCAGTTGTCAGTGAATGCCAGTCAAAGACAAACGACATGCTCCATAGTCTTCAGTTTAAATTTTATTCGTCCTCAATTTCACAGAATACAATTCAAGTTTCGAAAAAATAAAAAAATAAAAACTTTAAAAAATTAAAGTAAGAATAAAATTCAAAAAATTTAAAAACTTTAAAAAAAAACCCTTCATTGCTGAAATTTTTTTCCTATTTTAGTATATACTTTTTTAAATTTCATTGTCATTGTTATTTTGGTTGAATTTTAATTGTAATTTTAATTTATTTCTTAATCTTTTTCTTTTTGAAATTTAAATTTCATTTATTTATATATTTATATACATATACATGTATATATATATATATATGTATAATTTTTTTTGTGTAGCTCGTATTTATTTGAATTTCATTGTTGTTGTTATCATTATTATTATTGTTATTATATTTTTGTTGCGTTGCTTGTTTTTATTGTTTGTAATGATTGTTGTTGTTTTTTAAGACAAAATAAATGAAGTTTGAAATTTTTATTTATTTATTTATTTCTTACCATGGCAATTTTGCTGCTGCTGCTGCTGCTTGCTTCTGTTGATATTATTGATGATGATGATGGCTGTGGTAGTAATAATGGTGGTGGCAGTCTTAATTCTTTAAATTTTTATTTATTATCTTCTTTGTTTGTTTTTGTTAGTTGTGATCATTTGCGTGTATGAATTATTGCCATGGCTGCAGTTCTGAGAATGTCTCTTCCTGCATTTCTTCTGCCATCTAGCAACTACCCAACCAGCCAACCAACCAGCCAGCCAGCCAGCCAGCCAGCCAGCCAACCAACAGCCAGCCATGCTTTTGTAATCACTGCTTCCATGACCATCATCAACACCACCACCACCACAGCCACCATCACACCACCACCACCACCACCACCACCATCAACAACATGATGGCGATCGTCACCACTATCACAGCCACCAACTATCACAACCAGCATCACCATCATCATTGACATAACCGCTGACACAAGCGCAGTCTTCTGCTTCTACATGCAATGACAATGTATACATAACTTATACAGCACAAACACACATGCACACACTTACCCTCATGCACACAAATACTGCATTATATTGTTGATATGCCTCTAAGCAGATTTCTCTGCTAGGTTTCCTTGGTTGCTAATCTAGTGGAACTGGCGTTCAGAAGTTACTGACCACAGACAAGTTTTGTTTCCTTTAAATTTATCTTCTATTATCATTACTGTCAGGGCACTGGATCAGTGGTGAAACACTTTATTTAAGATATTATGAGACTGCAGGTTCGAATTTAAGTAACTACTTTGGATTTCATTATTTTTTTGTAAAAATGTTTTTTAGTTTTTAGCTTTGTTATTTATCATCATCGTCATCACCATTGAATTTGTCAGACTGAATTTGTTGAGGCAGACTTTCTACAGCTAGATGCATGCTTGTCGCCGAGGGAGAAGACACTGGAGGACATTGCACCCCACCTCCACAAACTATTCAATGGTGCACCCTTGGATTTACAGTTATGGACTCATTTTAAAACTACATTTAAGCATTTTACAACTTAGTGCCAACCTAGAATATTCTGAAGCACACCCAAGCACAAATGTCTGGTGATAGTCCTGGATGGATGCCCTTTCTGTCACCAACCCTCACCTGCTTCAAAGTAAGGTAATATTGCCTCATGGCCAGACATGTTTTCATGGAAGATTGGAAATGACAGACACTGCTTGTATGACAGTGATACTCATTTACAACTATCATGCATTGTGCATGTGTGTGTGTGTGTGTGTGTGTGTGTGTGTGTGTGAGTAATACTTACATATATTGATATGAAGCATTCTGATGGGGAGTGTACACAGACCCTCACTATCATTATTTCTCAGTTGCTGCTTATTCCGCACCCTTTTCTCATCTCTTCTTCCAGCTAGTCAGAAATTCACACTTTCCTTTTCAGCCCCCCCCCTCCCCTCCCTCACTTCTCCTCTCCCTTCTCCTTGCAAGCACTTGACTTTGATGGATTGCAGGAGTGAGGGAGATTGTAATTCATTGAGTAGCAATTGTTTGTTTAAATTAATTGGACTTGTACAGGAACCCTCTGCCTGTTGGCAAGTATTCACAGAAACCTTCCTTTCAGGTACTGGATAACAGTCCTGCAACTACCTTAGATGCTTCCTATCAAATTCACAGCTTTAGAGCTGCCACAATGAAAGTTAGATCCAATAAGATTCTTGAAAGGTTAGACAGAAGGCTTGTACGCATGTACGGTGAGGAAGCAGTGAGATGAGGTGGGGGGGTCAGCTAAACTTCTCATATACATGGTACAAAGGTAGAAATTCTTTAGGCAGGTAACAATGAGAGAATGGGTGGTGTTGGCACACTTTTGGCACTAAGTGCAAGCATACCATTATACATCCACTCACATTTCGCATCAACAACATCTCAATTCTCTCTGATACACTACTTTGCAACCTGGAATACCTCATGTCTTTGATCCTCATGTTATAGAACACTGACAAACCTCTTACATTTTTTGCTTCTTCTGTTACTATGTAAAATTCACTGCTGCCTCCATTTTTCCAGTTTTTGAAAGACTGTCTTTCCACTTTCATAGCTTTGTCAGACTTACTGTTCTACTATGGCATCGCTCTTAGTCTGGCCTGGACTTTGCACCAGCTATAGTTCACAGTTGTCTTCTATGTTATACATCTCTGCCTCACCCTCCCTCTCTCCTGTTCACCAAATGTTTCATCTAGAACATCTCTTAATTTCTGATTGTTTGCTAGATCCTTAAGCTTCCAAAACTTCCTTTTCCAGACCCTCTCATGTCTATCATGCACATCATCTCCTTTTGTTTTATATCTCATCTTTCTACAGCAGTGGTTCTCAACCAGTTTTTGTTTCTGGACCCCTTTAATTTCTATTTTACTCTGGTGGACCCTCGTAGCCATTTGGTGTTTAAGAAAATCCTTCTATATTTTTATTATTAAATATTATTGGGTAAAGACCCCCTTCAGTCATGAATGACCATGGGATTGCACCTGGAAAGTTCCCCTCCAAGGACAAGTCCAAGCAAGGTTGTTTATGGAAGACCAGCATTTGCCCATGCATACCAGCCTCCCTTCTTCATGCCCCCAGTGTTATCTAAGACAAGGGCAAAAGCCAATACAATGTGGCACCAGTGATGCTGCAACTCATTTCCACAGATGAGTGAACTGGAGCAATGTGAAATAAAGTGTCTTGCTCAAGAACACAGCACACAGCCCAGTCCTGAAATTGAACATGCAACGCTCTAACCATTAAGGAATTGTATAAAAAAAATTATTGAAATATTTTGTGTATTGTAGAAGTATAACCACTTTATTGCACATGGATTATAACGACAAATCTTATATGGACATTTCAGGGCCATGTGGACCCCAATAGAGTGCCGTTAATCTACAAGCTTTCCCTATATTCTAATTCATCTATACTGCTTTTCTCTGCCTCTCCTGTACGGCCACTTATCACCTCCTCCTTTTTGATCTATTTCTTTTTACCTTCATGCTTACACTGTGAAGGTGCATGGCTCAGTTGTGAGTGTGTTGGGCTCACAATAATGAGGTAGTGAGTACAATTCCTGGATCAGGCTGTGTGTTGTGTTCTTGAGCAAGTCACTTTATTTCACATTGCTCCATTTCACGAGAAATGAGTTGTGATATCACAGGTGCAAAGCTGTATCAGCCTTTGCCTTTCTCTTGGATAACATCGGTAGAGTGGAGAGGGGAGGCTGGTATATATAGGCAACTGCTGGTCTTCTGTAAACAACCCTGCCCAGACTTGTGCCTTGGAGGGTAACATTCTAGGTGCAATCCCATGGTCATTCATGACTGAAGGGGCTCTTTACCTTTTACCCTTATACTTGCACTGATATTTACCATTGACCACATTTCAATTCTTTGTACATTATTCACTACATTATCTCTACCTCCAACACAAACCACCTCCTACTCTCCTATGAACTCTTCCTTCAACACCTCTCTATGTTCAGTCCATATTTTTTTCTTATACTTGTCCTCTTGTACTTTGAGTGTAGGCTTTGACATCTCATCACCAACTCCCACTCACTCCTATATAATGTGAAGTAGCTATGTATCTCTTCCATAGCAAGACACCTATGCTACTTCCCTTATTATACCTTTGCCTCCCAACATTTGACATAAAACTATCTCTCCCTCTACTATGGCTCCACTTAGTGGAAGAGGCTCCTTCCTTCCTTTATTTTCTTAGTCTCAGCAATAACTTGACAAACTCACAAGTATCAGTGCCATGATAAAATGTGCCCAGCACACTCTGTAAAGTGGTTGGTATAACGAAAGGCATCTAGCTGTAGAAACCATACCAAAGCAGACACTGACACAAGTGTGTCTGTCAGAGTAATAGACACACACATATATGTACATACATACATACATACATACATACATACATACATACATTTAGAGACAGAGAGCAGTTGCTAGGTTTCATTCCTTAACAGCTACCTCTGATGAATACAGGGTTACATAAATGGACTGTTACCTAACACTCTGTTGAACCCCTAGTGCAAAATTGATTGGTAAGATCAGCTGTAATGGATATATAATACTGTACACATCAATTAATATATATATATATATATATATATTTACACACAGAAAAAAATCTCACCTGTCTGTATTTCTGAAATTACATTTTATGAGCCATTTCCCAATTAAGGATAGTAGGTTGTAACTAAAGGGAAATTTGCCTACTGTGTCTTGAAGTTTCTACATTCCTTCATTGGCTCTAAGTAGTCATTATTATTTTATATTCACAGGTCAGTTATAGTTGAAAGAATACGAAAGATAATCCATCCCTAATATTCTCATAGCTTTTATATCAGGGACTATAATGTTCTAAGTCTTTATTCAAGATGGTAGGGTGTGATTTATGTAGGTGTTTGGCTGCTATTTTCAACAGATTGAGTAATCATGTGTCAACAACCTGTTCAGAAAAATTGTCTGCAGCATATTCCTTCTTTTCTCCCTCCTCCTATCACCCCTTCTTCTTCTTTCTCTTAAATTTTCCATTGCATATCTGCAGGGCAGATAGTTGAACTAACAGGTTAGTCAGTTCATTGCTTCACATTTGGTGATCGCCTATAGGGACAGTGTGCGTTTTGACTTAATTAGGTAGGTAAGGTTTAGATGAGGAGGTTTTTAGAACCACATGTACACACACATACACACACACACACACACACACACACACACACACACACACACACACACACACACAATCACCATTATTCATAAGATTTCCTCTTTATTTCAGTGATAGCTGAAGTATTCTACACCATCTGTCTTAATGAGTTTTCCCATAAAGTGTCATAAAATATCAATTTACACACAAAAACGAAAGTAGATGAAGAGTTGCAGTAAGGTACCATCCAATGGTATTACTAATTCAATGATGACGTTGGTGATGGTGATGATGATAGTGGTGGTGATGATGATGGTGGTGGCAGCGGTAGCGGCGATACGACTTTTGTGATTGGTAGTGTTGGATCTTAGGTACAAGCCTAATCTAATCAAAACAGATCTACAAGTAAAAAAAGGCAACCCAGCAGTTGATCATCCCAACATTTTATTCAGTCTGTCACAATATATCTAGGATTATATGATTCAAAGTATCTTTCTTTCATTTAAGATTGTAAATTCTGAGTTTGAGAGAGATTTAGCTACCATTTCCAAATAGGTTAAATTAGGATGTTGAAATGCTCACATTGGTTTGTGATGACAGGGATAATAATTATGATGACGATGGCGGTGAAGGCAATGATGGTGATGATCAAAAGGGTAACAAGGGAAGAAATGAAGGAGATGGTTGTAGTGGAAGTAGAAGAAATGGTGGTAGTGGTTGTGTTGATGGTGGTGGTTGTGGTGATGATGATGGTGGTAGAGGCAGCAGCAATCATTATAATGCTGTTGTTTTGCTGCTGGTGTAGTTGTTGTTGTTGCTGGTGATGGTAGTAGTAGCAGCAGCAGAAACAATGTTAATGATGGTGGTGATGATGGAAGAATAGTAATGGTAGGAGTGGTAGTAGTGATGATTATAAAGGATGATAGTAGTGGTGCTGGTGGTGGTTGCAGCAGCAGCATTGATAATGGTGATGGTAGCGGCAGTGGCAGTGTTGGCAGTGGTATTGGTGGTGGTTTGGTGTTGGTATTGTCACTGCAATAGCTGTGATGATAATGTTGATGATGGTGGTAGTGTTGGCGGAGGCTGCTGCAATAGCAGTGACGATAATGTTGATGGTGATGATGGTAGTACTGGTGATGGTATTGGTGGTGGTGTTGATAGTGGTGATGGTGTTGGGTTTCCTAGAAATGATAATTAGGCCTGAAATGATAGAACACTTGAAGGAATATCTTGCAGTATGAATTTCATTTTTTGTATTTCATTTGCAAGATTCTTGAAGTGAACTTGTGTGTTGAAACATATTTTGCTGTATCTCAGGGGAATCATTATGCTAATAACAAACACAAACTGGTTCTGTTTGCATTTCTTTATCCACTATTAGTCAACTATTTGACCAGTTAACTAATCGATTGCTTGATTAATCATTTGGTTAACCAATCAATCAATCAATCAGGTTTGTCAAAGTCTTTTCTCCATCATTCATGATTTCATCAGTGTTATGTCTTCTCTAGTCCTGGTTTGCTTCAGACTTTGCTTCAGACCTATGTGTGTGCTTGTGTGTGTCTGTGTGTGAATGATAGAGCACAAATGATCTGAGACAGAAACTGGGCATTGAAACAGTTGACCAATGGATGCATATAAGATATGTGATATAGATTGACATAAAATGTTGAGTAGGCGCAGACGTGGCTGTTGGGTAAGATGTTTGCTTCTCAATTGCATGGTTCCAGGTTCAGTCCTACTGCATGACACTATGGGGAAGTGTCTACTACAACTTCAGGTTGACCAAAGCCTTGTGAGTGGATTTGGAAGACAGAAAGTGAAAGAAGCCCATATATATATATATATATATATATATATATATATATATATATATATTATAAATATGTTAAAAAAACAAAATAGAAACTACACGTGGAAATGTAAGGGGAAAGTAAGCAGAAAAATAAGTGAAAATGCACATTGGAAATCAAAAAGAAGGTAATATATATATATATATATATATATATATATATATACAGGGTGCATAAGATATTTGAGGACAGATTTATGTTCATAAAAACACAGATATATAAGAACAGATAATAACTTTATTTATCAAAAAATGCTATGAGGATAAAAATAAACCTTCTTTTCTATAATGTTATTCAATAAAGCCACCTTCAGCTTCAACACCGCTTCTATATGAGATTTAAATTATCTACATGCTCAAATCAAGTGGTCCTGGTTCATTTTAGACATTATTCTGAGTATGGCAGCTTTCAAAGAATCTTTGGTGTTATGAGCATGTTCATTAACCTCTCTCAACAATACTCCACATGTAATAGTCAAATGGATTGAGATCTGGAGAATTAGGAGGCCAAATGTTAGGGGTTGTATGATCATGAAAATTTTCAGCCATCCATTCCTGTGTTACTAGAGCCATGTGTGATAGTGCAGAGTCTTACTGAAACACCTATGGCCTTCCATTGCATATACTGTCTATCCAGGGCTTAACAATTATTTCCAGGACTCTACGGCCTTGTGGAAAAAAGTAAGGAAGCATCACATGTCCTTCATTGTTGACCACTCCTAGAACTATAACGATTACAGGAAATTTGTTATGCATAACACTTAGAACTTCAAAAGGGTCTGCACATAACTATCTGTCATTTCTTCTGTTAACTTTTTGATCTTGGTCGAAGTTTTTCTCGTTTGAGAAAAACCTAATCAAATCTTGTGGGTTTTTCAGTTTGTTTAAGAGCCTTTTAGATCTGATGTAGTGATTTTCTTTTGCTTTTTCTCTGACAAATTGGTGTTTCCTCATCATATATGACTTATATCTGATGTCTTCATGGACAAAATTTCTGACTGTTCCCTCTGACATATGGAAATCTTTTGCAATTGACCTCATGCATTTTCTGGGATTGTAATCAATGGTCTGTTGAACTTGCTTGATAAATTCAGGTGTTCTAATGATTTCAGATCGTTTAGAATGCTTTTTATGCTTTGGTACAGGTGATACGATTCCATATTCAGTCTCTAGTTCTTTACAAACTCTGTAGACGAAAGATCTGGCAACTTTTAAAAATTGAGATATTTCTAAATCGCTATGCTCAGCCTTTATAACCACAATAACAGCATGCCTCTTTATTTCTTGAGTAACGTGAGTGTCTGCCATTAATATTTTCTGAAACAGAGATTATACAGAGTTAGCAAAAACTGCAGCAATGACCCAAAATAAGTATGTCCTCAAATACCTTACGCACCCTGTATATATATATAATTACTGATGAGCTTTAATTTCAACTAAAATTGGCTTGCCAATATAGTATCCTCACTCACTGTGGAGTGGTTAACTCTTGTCAATACATAGACTTGTGTTGTGTTATGGAGCTCTGCCTTAAAGAGTTTTTAGTTAAAGAAATCAACCTCAGGACTTATACTTTGGTAAGCCTAGTGCTTAATCTATCGGTCTCTTTTGTCGAAACACTACATTACAGGGATGTAAACACACTAACATCGGTTGTGAAGTTTTAGTGGGGAGGACAAATACAGACAGAAAGACACACACAAACATATACACACATATACATACATATATAAATGTATATATATATATATATATATAAATTCTACCAAATCCACTCACAAGGCACTGGTTGACCTGAAACTATAGTAAAAGACACTTGCCCGAGTTGTCATGCAGTGGGACTGAACCTGGAACCATGTTGTTGGGAAACAAGTGTCTTACCACACAGCCATGCCTGTGCCTCTTCTGTATATTATGATTATATATAGACAGTGATTATATATATAGACAATGTTTGAATCTGAATCCTTTCATTTCTTTTTATTGTTAATGCTTTGGTGTCCTTCAGACATCCAGATGTCCTTCAGACATCCAGATGTCCTCTAGATCTTTATTTTTTTTCTCTCTTAGAGATGGAGGAAATGTGTGTGTGTGTGGACGGGGGATAACATCTCAAAACTAACCACCCTCTATCATACGATCCCCACATGATAAGTACCAGACATCAACTTGAATAACTAATTAAATTGCGTGAAAAACAGGAATCAAGTTTCTCCCCTATCATATTGAAGATGAGCAAGAAAAAAAAAAGAAAAAAGAAAACAATAAAACAGAATTAGGGATCATTTCTCTAGTGAGGTAAGGGACCCTGAAGGGATAGAAATTCTGGCATATGATATATGTGTGTGTTACTTGATACCTGACATTCAATATCTTATTTCTATCTCATTTTCTGTTTGTGGGAGTGTGTCAGTCAGTGGTTATGTGCAAGTGGGTATGTATGTATATATATATGTATATATATATATATATATATATATATATATATATATATATATATATATATATATATATATATATATGTATATTATACATATATATATATATTTATATATATACATATATTATATATATATATATATATATATATATATATATATATATATATATATATATATATATATATATATGCATATATGTATGTGTATATATATTATATATATATATATATATATATATATATATGTGAGTAAAAATAAATGCAAAAAAAGGGGTTTTGTATGATTGTGTATAGAGGAATATATTATTTTGTTTAAAAGAGTTCCAACTCTGTCTGTTTTTTATGCTTTATTTATATTCTTGTAAAATTAATGTGGGATATAGAATATGGAATATACAATATATAATATAAAAATTGTATGGTACAATGAAATAAAGTATTGAATGTCTTATTGAATATATGGAATATGTCTTATTGAATAGATGAAATATTGAGTGTTCAATATAAAGGATTAAATATATAAAGGCGAATACGTATTTTCTATGCCTTGTGGTATTTCATCATGGCCAGTATGACAGACTTTAACAGACTTTAACACAGTCTGTTAAAGTCTGTCATACCGGCCATGATGAAATACCACAAGGTATAGAAAATACGTATTCGCCTTTATATATTTAATCCTTTATATTGAACACTCAATATTTCATCTATTCAATAAGACATATTCCATATATTCAATAAGACATTCAATACTTTATTTCATTGTACCATCCATTTTTATATTATATATTGTATATTCCATATTCTATATCCCACATTAATTTTACAAGAATATAAATAAAGCATAAAAAACAGAGTTGGAACTCTTTTAAACAAAATAATATATATATATATATTTATATATATTCATATATATTTATATATGTATGTATGTACATGTATGTATGTACATGTGTGTGTGTGTGTGTGTGCATATATATGGATATATATATAGGTGCAGGCAATGCTGTGTGGTAAGAAGTTTCCTTCCTAACTGCATGGTTTCAGGTTCAGTTCCACAGTATGGTACCTTGTGCAAGTATCTTCTACTATATCATGCCGAATCTCCCTCAGGGTTACCAAAGCCTCGCAAGTGGGTTTGGTATACAGAAGATGAAAGAAACCCATTGTAGATATATATATATATATATATATATATATATATATGTGCACATACATACTTATATAATATCTATGAAAAGAGAATTAGGAGAAAGAGAGAGAGAAATCTATATAAATAAATGCATATAGAATTTGCAATGTATACAACTACTTTATATATAAAATAGTAAGTCCCAAAAAGCACAACGCTGCATGGACGTGGTACATGTTAAGTATTAGCAGATGGTCATGGAAGGAAAGAAAGATGGTTTAACGTTTCGAGCAGAGGTTTTCTTCAAAAGTAAAGGAAGACGGAGGAAGAAATTCGCTGAATGTGTATATGTATGTATATATAATATATAGGTATATATATATATATATATATATATATATATATATATATATATATATATATATATATATATATATACACACATACATACATACATACATACATACATATATATATATATATATGGTCCCGGGTTCAGTCCCACTGCGTGGCATCTTGGGCAAGTGTCTTCTACTATAGCCTCAGGCCGACCAAAGCCTTGTGAGTAGATTTGGTAGACGGAAACTGAAAGAAGCCCGTCGTATATATGTATATATATATATGTATGTGTGTATGTGTTTGTGTGTTTGTGTTTGTCCCCCCAACATCGCTTGACAACCGATGCTGGTGTGTTTATGTCCCCGTAACTTAGCGGTTCGGCAAAAGAGACCGATAGAATAAGTACTAGGCTTCTAGAGAATAAGTCCTTGGGTTGATTTGCTCGACTAAAGCCGGTGCTCCAGCATGGCCACAGTCTGAAACAAGTAAAAGAGTAAAGAGTATATATATACATGCATATATATATATATATATATATATATATATATATATGTGATAATGAGAATAATGATGGTACATAACATCATCATTATTATCATCAATATCTATTATTTGCTTATCATGCTGGCAAGGGTTGGATGGTTTGACAGGAAATGGCAAACCAGAGACTGACTGTATTGAGCTCTACAATCTGTGCCCTCACGAAGTAAAAACTAATCCATCACTTGCAGCGAAGACTTGGTAGTAAGTACCATGCTTTTGCTAGGATGATGGGGATGTAACAGCTGGAGAATGGATGGCTGCACTAGTGGTCAGCTGGTACTGTTTTTCTGGGGATTAGAGTGAATCAAGTTCAAAATCAAGTGCCTTGATCCAAGATAATGGTATTACACAGACTAAGAATCCAACCTACATAACCTTACTATCATGAGATTAATAGCTAAACTACTAGGCCTTGGAATATATATGCATACACATACACACTAACACACACACACACATGC